>NC_135499.1:101210288-101505288 GCF_052857255.1 Amblyomma americanum | reverse complement strand
TTCTGGAGCATTTGTCGACTGTAATGAGTCCGGCAGGTAGACGTTTTCCAAAACGGGGCGGACCTGGTGGTGTATACTGAATCGGCTAAGCATAGTCTGGCAAAGTCGGTAAGGATATTGCTCCCGCACTTTTGACTAATATAATATTCTCGTGGTAACCTAAACCTATATAGCTCACTAACTTCGAGTATACTGAACTGTTTAAAAAGCTGAGAAGTAGTTTGCAGGTATGGTACGTTAGCAATAATGCGTAGGAATTTCTTTTTTGTTAGTAGTAACTTTTCTGCATTACCCTCTGTGGTTGTGCCCCATACTAGAAATGAATAATTTAGGTAGAATGCGAACAGAGACCTGTATATTATTAACTTCACGCTCTTAGGTAAAAGACACCTGTTTCAATTTACTATCCCTATCGTACTGCTCACTCTGTTCAACACAAAATTTACATGGTCTTCCCACTGCAAGTGTCCTGAAAAGTGTACTCCAATAACTTTAACGCACTGCATACTTTCAATCTTTGAAGATTTAAATATTATGTCAGTCATCATGGCCTAGTGTTTTAGGGTAAATTGTGTTATCCTCACGCGGATTTTGCTACGCTCATATCTCCGGTCACCGGTGGCAGGTCATGGGCCAGATCATGCGCTACAGCACAGCCTTTGTATTAAGCTTCCATGTCCTGCCATGTTTTAACATTATGCATGGTTTTATTTCTAACAATTTACTTACTCAAACTTAAAGACAGGTCGCAAAGTCATATTATTACTCAGAAAGTTTACAAGTCCAGCTTCCTTCGAGAAAAATTTTCGAATATTGGAATATTGTAAGGCACTGTTATAAAAATATTGAAGGCAATAGCCCATTCTTTCCATGCGAGCAAAATATTCCTTTTAATGTTTTTTTTTCTCCGTCGCTTGATAGAGTACTTAAAACTGCCATAGAGAACTAATGGGCAACGTTTTTGACGAAAGCAAAAACGTTAATTGCAAAAAATGCAAGCCTGCCGAGTGGAGATCTGCGAATATATTGGTTGTTAAAGTGCGTCTTAGAATATATTAAAAAACTGAGTTCATTGAGTTTGAGTTTGAAATTGAGTTTGTCCAGAATTTTTTGGTTTGAGGTGTGCTTGCCAAGTGCTTACTCTATCGTGCAGGAACCGATCATAAGCATAATTTGGCAATACTTAATGAACTACTCTATTACTCTATTTAAATCTGTAACGTAACAAAAGGACTTCCTTACCAGCACTGCTTACAAGACCGGCCATGATGACGACGTAAGTCAAATAAACCTGATTCCGTCTTTATAGCGGAGGTTTGTCATAACGCCTTTCACTTTATGATACGATCATGTAGAGTTGCGCAGATTTCGTTCAATAAAACACGACGTAAGTCGTTTTACTTGCAACGTATATGTGCAATATGCAGACACGGCTGTGCTGCCTATGAAGTTGATAGAGAAGCTAACGGCTGGATGTCTAATGCAACTCACTTTTAACTGTGTTAAATTAATTTCCTGGTGTTGGGTAGATAGATAAAGATAATTACACTCAGAAAAATTATGTCATTGTGTAAAACCCGTTCTTTTCGTCATTATTGCGCGAACTAATAAGGATAGCACATTTGACTTCGGTATATCTGTCTATGAAACAAACCCTGATTCAATTTTGTTGTTTTTTTTTCAAAAACAGCAATTGTAATTACGCTGCTTGTTCTGTGTTCTTTTTTAAAAGAAGCCGTAGTATGGGCGAAAATCCTTCCGTGTTCATCCCTTCTGTGCCTACTATATTGTTAGCAAGTGAAAATTTTCAACCAGTTGTTGCGTCCGTAACTCTTAGCACACATGGAATAAAGGCATCTGCTGAGTGACGTTGCGGTCAAGAAGGCGAGTTGATAAGATGATGAAGGTTTGACGTCGTGCGACTAAGACACGTGTTAAAAAAATAAAATCTAACCTTAAAATTGTGCTCCTGTAACACCGTTATTCTAAACGAAGTACTTAATCCTTTATATTCAGGCATCTTTGAAAGGAAAAGCCATCATATTTTTTTTATGATGGACGCCACTCATCTTAACCTGCCACAAAGACACCTCAGAGGACTTTGAGAATCACGCCTTTCTGTTCAAAGGCTTGCACATGGAGCTAAAGGGCACATATTCGGAGCCGCTGCCGCGAGGTGCATTATGTCTAAAGGGTGCTGTCGGAGACATTTGGAGGCCAAAGGAGCAACTTTCAAGAAAGCTGTAGTCTCATCGAAACTAAGTGGAGGAGGTAACGAGAGAAAATACACCTCCTGTTTAGAAATGACGAAATAGAGAAATAAATATCCGACTAAAAATATTTTAGAATGCTTTGTGCGCATAAAAATCTCACCGAATTTCAAATTTTCTTCCCCTTCGCCACCCAGCGTTCATGGGCCCTCATTTCCTCAGTAAATTCATTCATTCATTCATTCATTCATTCATTCATTCATTCATTCATTCATTCATTCATTCATTCATTCAATCAGTCAGTCAGTTATTTAAAAGGTTATCTTGATTTAATGATTGGGTAGGTTTTCATTTTTCAACCGCCTATTTAGGCTGTTAAAGTTAAGCTCCATCATTATGTGCCCAGATTTACCAGGACCACAAACAAAATCTTTGGTTGCCGACCGAAGGGGCTGTCAGCAGCTTGGTTATGGAATCCGTGATGAATTGAATTCCTCGGCTCCATGAATAAAGAAAACACTATGCTTCTATTTTGAAACTTTCACTTCTGACACTTTCAAAAGAGTGACTAGTGCCAAATGTTAATGCCCGTTCAACCACGTATTGAGCCTGGGTCAGAGCACCTTTCAAATTTCCCTTCCTTGGTGAAATGAGGCTTCGCTGCTTGAGAGCCCTTACATGGCACCGTGTGACAGAGCTATAAATGAGACTAGCTCCTCGTGTAAACTGAATGTCCGCGCAACTTAAAACATATATGTAGTGGATTGTGTACAGCTAGTGTAATTTTGAAGGCATTCAATTTAGTAGCGAAACTTTAGGACTCCATGGTGCGAATGGCAACGGTCCTCCGTAAAACGTTGGTACGGAAGCATGAACTTCTCCTGAGTGGCCCTCGAAGTCCTCCACAGCAGGTATTTTCATTTCCCTTTCGCTTCCCTTTCTTCATCTCTCTGTCCTCCTGTCGGGCTCCGCGGGAAGTGGAGTAACAGAGGTGCCCCAGGCATAAAAAACTGTAGGGGACATTTAAGCTCCTACTTTAGAATATGACGCGATAGCTTCAATGGGTTAAGCCTCATATCTGCGGAATTGGTCATTCTCCACTTTGCATTCATAGATCACTGGGAGTCCTCATAGCAATCCTGGTGCATCGGTGCCGCGGTTAAGCGATGCGCCACTGCCCTTGCAGGCGGGTGTTTCACACAAAGCCACCGGCTGGGCTTGTGAGATCCGGGTATCGCTTCCCGAGCGACCACTGGGGATTTCCACGGGAAATTTATGCGCACACCATCGCCGCCGAAGACGATGACGACACCGAGATTTCCGCTTAATGGCACCCTTAGTGCTGTCGCATAAAAATCTGCCCTAAGTACTGCATTTGAAACACAAGAGATGTCTGAAACATGATTCAGAAAATGAAGTCCTTGAAATACAAAAATGAAGAAGGCCTTGTTACGACTCATAAACATGGCCACTTCTGTAACTCCTGTGGTACAATTAGGGATTTTTCAGAATAGTCTCTCGCCGACTATATCCTCGATCCGAAATTCGTCTACCTTAAGGAGGAGGAGGAGGAAGAAGACAAAAGGCAGGGAGGTTAACCGAAAGAATAATCGGTTTGCTACCGTACGCGGGGAGAAAGGGGTGGGGGGAAGCACAGCAGTGCACTTCATGCAAATGTCTTGCATAGTATTCACAGTGAAACACCCTCACAGGTGCTCCGTCCTCGAAGCGTTCTTTCCATGTGCTGTAATGCGGCGTCGTGGGCCCCTCCTGGGCGGTGACATAAGAACAACAGTTAACAATACGCCATCATCCGTTCAAATTGCGCAGCGGAAGAAGGCGCACTGGGTAAGTTCCTAATCGCAGCATGGTGCTACCCGATGCAACAAAGTGAGGAAGCTGGAAAGATGCCCCGACTGCGGCATGCGGGGATCTCTCCTCGATTCCTACAATATTCATCCAGCTAGATTTACCGCCGCCGACTTGGCAACTCCTGCACGGAGTGCCTGCCGCAAGCCCCGGTCGTAAAGAGCCCGTTAGCAGAGTTTCAGAGGAATGCTTTGAGTGCCCAACAAGTTGTACTCACCTAGTCTATTGTCATCCATTAGAGGACGTCCAGCGAGAAGTTAGCGGCGTCTTCCTTAAATATTCCATTTGCACCGCCGTATGCTCTTCAACGTTAGCGATAACTTCGAACGCCACGCTAAGCTTACTCCGGTATTTACGGCGAAAAACATCGCCGATAATTGTCGGCGGGCGTTCCACGAGCATTGCCGACTTCGGTCTCGTATAATCGAATTAATGATTGATATTTACGGCGCGTCAGCGGAAAATTGCGGAGCACGCAAAACGGTGGTGGGTGTTGGGGTGTTCTGCAGTCCTTGAGGGCTGCCATCGCACGCGGGAAAAACAACATTGCGACCATAATAACACTTCCGCGACGCTCAACACGTTTACAACTCCGTTCTCAGCCCTGTCATGTTCCTTTAGTGTGGAGTCGCAATGTTTACAGCATGCTCTTTCCTCACTCCTTTCCGATGCTTTTGCCAGCAGCACCGACAAAGAAGGCAAAGATAACAGCGCGGTCTTCCATTCTTCCCCTCTGTATGCGCTTTCGACGCCGCTTAGGTGATACGCCTGTTAGCCGCAAAGCTCCGAAAGCAAACTATCCTCGAATCTCACATTCTTCCTTGCAGGGGTCTGAAAACAAACGTCTCGACGACTGAACTTCACGCGTATCAACCTCCGCGAAAGCCACGACACGTGCACCCGACAGCGACAGTTGTTGAGAAGCCACCAGACCTCGAGACCATCGCATGCAAAGCGACGACTGCTGCTGAGACGTCGACATGTGCAAAAGCGCCCATCGGAGAGAGAGAGGAGAAAAGATGGCTCGCCGTGCCTTTTGGGCGCGTGTCGGAAAGGAGAGAACGCACCCACAGGAAAGGTAAGCGGGTGGCGGAGGAGGGGAAGGAAGGACGGCGAAGGAGCAGGCACGCAACGGAGGACGAGTGAGGGGCGGAATACATCTTAGTTTGCACGTCGGAGCCGTAAATAATTCGCGCCGGCGCGTCTTCGCCGTCTCGCGCCCATAAAACAGAGTTAGCTGCCGCTGCCACCGCCTCAACGCTACGCCAGGTTGCGAGCGGAGCTGAGCGGCGGTAAGGAAGAGGGCGGTGGGTGGCACGGCTGAAAATGCAACTTCAAGGGGGTGGCATACGCCAGCGGGCTTCTTTTCCTTCACCCTTCCCTTGCCGTTCGCTCCTTTCTCTTTCCAGCAACGAGCTACTCCTTCTCTCTAACCGGAATGCGAAAAAAAAAGCATTTAAAAAGACGTCCGCGGATACGTGCCTACACAGACTTCTCATTCGACATTTCACGTCTTCGGCGACGATATGCTTACGAAATCGGCGCCCTCCTCCGCCCTCCTGGTCCGAACAAAACAAAGAATAACGTATAAACAAAACACAAGGCAAAAAATGCGCCGACAAGCAAACCCGACGTGTTAGTAAAGAACATATGCACCCGCACAAGCATCTGGAGATCGGCTTATTGCTTTCTTTTTGTTTTCTTTAGACGCGTAGTGCAGGGTCGCAGAAGTCTAACAACCGCCGGTTACAGCTACCGGAAGGTTTCAGTGGCGGCAAGAGTGGAAGAGAAGCGTCGTTAATTTTTTATTGCAGCGCACGTTGCACAAAGATCTGCATGTTTTCTCCGTCTCACAAGGAAGGCGAGTGCGGGAGCTTTGAGTTCCCTCTTGACCGACTTACGCGCAGCTACATGGGCTCCGGGAAACTTCTCTCACGGTGCGAGGAGACTCGTAGCACGCGCCACCTGGTTGTCGGTCCGCGCTTTAAGTGCAGCGGCGTGATCGCCGACGTGCGAGGTGGCGAGCGGGAACAGGGCAACGGAACGAACATAAGTGGCATGGCGTTTGGAGCCGTACCACCACTTTGTTGCCATCTGACTATCGTAGATATGCATAGCGCAGTTTCAGCACAGGCAAACCGAGAACTATTTTGTTATTCGTTCGTACGTGAGAGCTGTCATTGGTTTTTTTTTTTTGTCTTGACGCTTCGTGTGCTTCACTGACTGCCTGGTACGTGCGCTCCCAACGTGGCCAGAAGAATATCTTATTCCACTACACGGCAGCGCACCGTAACGATTCAGCTTTGCTCGCGTCTGTTTAGTTCGGCGATATAGTCTTTTTTTTGCATGACCACTAAATTCAAGGACAATTTTTACCTTGTACATGGCACTCTTGGCTCCTAGGTGGTCTTAGGCCAGAAATAATAATATCGCTTTCTACGGCAATCACAAGAATGATCTGGATATTTGAAAGTAGGTTAACCCCGCCAGCGGTATTTTCAGAGGCTTTTGCGGGGCTACTCGTTAAGCTTCGAAGGAAATTGGCGTTGGCAAGTGATTCTTTGTCCCTCCTACGGTTCTATCTTTCTTTGATGGCAGCGCTAAATAATGCGGCTTTGCGTTCGCTTTCTTGCAGCATTGTAAAAGAACTGGGATCATCTCCTAATATCCGGGCCCATGATTGTGATAATTTGATATCATTCATATCATTCATTTCGGCCTTTAAAACCCGCATATCATGCAGAGATTTTATTGTACCTTCCCACGATGTGTAACTAGGACGTTCTACACTCTATAGTTCTGAACTATGCTCAGCTCGGTGGCGAAATACTGACTTGCTCAAGAAAGAATTTCAAATTCCGGTATAGGCAAAGCAGAAGACAAACAAACAAGGAATAGCGACATCTAGCGTGACTCAGCGCTGAGTGCAATTTAAAAGAATGTTTTTATGAAGCAACCCCCTCTATTGACCTTACAAGTTCGTGTTTGTTTCTTTTCCCTTTGTTTGCTGTCCCAATATCGGCTACTGTGTTCTGTTCAGCCCAGTACAGTTCTCTTCTTCAGAAGGCTCATAGAAAGGGCAAAATAGGTTGTTCTTTAAGGGAGTCCCCGGCAACCACCGCAGTAAATCGCAAGAAAAAGACTTGCACTCCGCGAACGGTTGCTCGTAAAAGCTTAACGCGAGCTTCATTCAACCGCACAAGGCAACTTGCGCAGCGGTCTAGACGAGCGAAGAGAAGCTCTTGTACCCTCTCTCGTTTGACCGACCTTATTGCCCGCTTTACCATTCCTTTTTTTATTATTTTTACTCCTCCAACGCTGCCTGTCAGGAGATGTATTCGGGGTGCCCTTTCACAACCAACGCTCGGCTGTTCCGGACGAGTTGTTTCCCCGCTCCAAAGGGGACCTTGATTTTCAAACGAATCAGCCGTTCAGACGCTTTCGACAAGCTCCTCTACAGGCGCTGAAATATGAGCCCAGCCCCGGCCAGTCTGTCTCCCTGACGCGTTGCACAAACTGGCACTCCTCGCTCACTCTCTCTTTTTTTCACTCTTCTTCTCAGTCTTGTCTAAACGAGGAGCACGCCGCGCGGGAGGCAGGAGCACCAAAGGAGTGGCCTCACTCCGGTTTCACACTCACTCCAGTTGCGGTGGCAAAGCTCGAACTACATGAGCGATGCTTGGCGCATACAGCAGTTTAACCTTGACAGTTTGGGTTGTTTCCAGAGGCTGGCATTTCTGCGAAAGATTAGATCGGAGTGCCCCATGCCTCTGCGTATCCCTTATTCGGGGCCGTTATTATTCCGCGGTCATATTTGTTTGTTCTTTCAGCAGCCCAATAGCGCTCCGATTCATGATGCCATGCTGGGGAGAGCATCTGGCGACTGGCAGTGACGGAATAAGATAGATTCAGCCGGCGTCGCCTTTGACGTTCTCCAATACAAAATCCAGCACTGCGCCGAGTATGCATACGGCTGCCGCTATAAGCCCAGAGAACAACGGAGTTAGCGTTGCCTAAGATCGTAATGCAAACTCTGTGAGCCTGACTACTCTATGTTTGTTAGCTAACAGCTGCTGAAATATTTGCCTCCAAAGATACCTTGATTACGACCTCCTTTTTCCGGTGTTTCAAAACCTCGATACTCCTGATCATCATCCAGAAGGGCAGTAGCAAACGGTTTTTGACAACGCATGCGCAGAGTGCCCACGCTAGGCTAGAACGTGCGGAACGTTCCCCGTGGATTCAAGAAACAAAGATCTGACTGCACGTGCTATGTCCAACGCAATATCTTTTTTTGCATCACTTTTTGCTTGTGTGACGTGTACGCGACTATTACTACTTTGCAGTGACATTTCTGACGTTGGTTCCTTCTCTTTTCAATGCACTGCGTAACGATACGAACCCGCCTGTTGGGCTCAGCGCATCAGCTGTACGTAGCTGAATTTAGTGTTAGCGTTACAAGATGAGCCATGAAAGCCTTTCGCTGGCCGTTTGATAACGCAATAAATGTCTGCAGCGCAAAAAAAAAAATCGGAATGAATCAAGAAATACAGCTAGTCGCATAAAACGCCATGTGCATTTGTTGGCTACAGGAACGCGTCTTCCAAGCCCACAAACGAATGAATAATTAAGGATTAATTCGTGGGAACACGATAAACGCAGCAGAATAAAGTACCTCTATAGAAATCGAACAATTCACTGCGGTCCTACAAAGCGAGCTGCCCCGTTTTTCCCTTTTTTTAACGGTCCTCTCAAAAGATTCGAAAAAAAATTGCATAAAACAGAGCGGCAGCCCTGAGCAGGGAAGCTTTTCCAGGCTTAAAGCCAATTCAAGGTAAACGAAAATGAGGTAAACGCTAAAAAGAAAGAAGCGGATTAAAGGAAAATGTATTGTGCGCAATGAGGTAAAAAATACATAACAATATACGAGCTCAGAGTCAAAATCGCCATACCGCCGTTCGGGATGGAACCAGAAAGAAAAAATACAGAAAAAAACAGGATTTAGGGTAGAGAACCCCAGGCAATGCAGGAAGGGGACAAAAGACGGCCGGCGGTAGGGGCAGAACAATAAATAATAGAGAAGCAAAACATGGGCACGAGAAGCAAAGAACAGCGGTAATATGACAAAAGCAAATCGAGGAGGGAAATAATTACCTAGCAAAGGATGTTAGTGGAAAAAACATAAAGATGACAACAAAGTAGTGCAAAAGAGCGTATAAGAAGACAGCGATTGCAGAGACAAAGAGGCGTGAAGAAAATAAAAAAAGGAATAAAACAGACAGACATTCAAAAAGGGTCATATAGACTCCACAGGAAAGAAACTCGATGTGCTGTAGGTATATGAAATGAAAAAAAAAAAGACAGGACAATTAGGTAGGGACATGACAGAAGTTCAAAGAAATCGAAAGAATCAAGCAAAAAGAGAAAAATACATTTGTCAGGAACAAAAGAGAGAAGAAGCAGACTGAGGAGGAAAGTTGTTATTCAGTAAGAATTCGCAAGAACGAAAAATAGCGCCGAAAAAGCGAACCCGGCAATCCCAATTACGGCACTGTGAAAATACGACAACCGGCCGATTAACAAATTACGCTAAAATGACGTGCAAGAACGAGGAGTATAAGAACACAAATGAAAAAAGAAGACGTAAAGGAAAAGAAGTTGCGAAGATGGCGCGAAATACTTCACATTTTGAAAATACAAGAAAACACGCACCTAAAAGGGGAAGGGTGTACCAAAAGTAACTAAAGCACACAAAATACAAGAAGAGAATCTGAAGTGAAAAAAAAGGAACGATGACAGCGGAATGTAAAAGGAGAACTCAAGTAAAAGGAGAACTCAAATACGGGAACAAAAGAGAAACAAACACGACAGGACCGGCACCAACTTACAAGTGAATTTTATTTCGTGTAAAACCTGCCTTTTTGCAAGCCAACACGGCGTAACAACCGTGAAATCACGCATTCGCAAAGTCACGAAGCTAGCACACGCCGTACAACAGATCACTGAAAGAGATCTAGTACATGAAGCACAATAAGTAACCACGTAACATATTTTATCACGGCCATGCGGAAGAAAAAGCCAAAAGACGTGAAGAAAAATATAACAAACAGCTCTACACAAGTATGAAAATCAAACGATCATGACCACGCAAACCCTTAACAACCGAAAACTCTACAACCGCATGAGGAGTGATACCAGATGACCAACAAGAAACGTGGAAAAAAAAGTGCAGAATGAAGATTAAGACCGAAGCCGCGTCAAGTGTAGAAAAGGGCAAAGGCGTGATGAGTGCAAAAACCTTTAACAATCAGAACCGCTCGACCAGTAACCATATGAATGATATCCGATGACCAACAAGAAACATGAAAAAAGGGAAAAAAGTGAAAAACAGGCTCGGACCAAAGTCTGCCTCAAAGGCACTAAAGGTGCCCATGTTGAAGACTGTGAGTGACACATCAGTAGAGAGCACGTCCAGTGCATAGATATCAAGGGCTTATAATGCTATTACCTTGGCGAGCAGCTGTACAACGAAAACGGGTCATGGAAAGACACTACCCATGCAGGAGGAATGCACCGCGTCCCAGCAGGGCAGATTCATTACTACACCGCAGTCATGGCGCATCTCACGGAGCGCGAAGAAAGCATACCCAAAGAAGTCATGCTCTACACAGAATCCCTGAGCCACTAAATGTGGCGATAATAGTAGGTTATTTGCAGGGCCCTCCGTCGATGCCGTCCATACAAATTATGGAGGAAAAAAATGTCAGCTTATATGTGTACTTAGGCCATATGCGGATATGTGCGCTAGCATGATGTGCTTCGGTGCTGCGCTGCTCAGCTTGGTTAAGATTGTTGCTTGTGTGGAAACTATTTTTTCATGCAAATGTGAAGAAGAACATGGCGGCACCTGCCATAGCACCTGCTTTGGGCCGCTGCACCAGTGCTCACCTGCTCACCGACAAAACCTTGGCAAGTAAGCCACCCGGTGGGCAGGTGAGCAGTGGCACTGCAGGTGTTATGGCAGGTGCGGCCATCGATGGGACTTGGTTTGCTTGGATTGGGTTGCCACCCAAGTTGCTCTTTTCAAGCACCCTCTCACGATTAAATGGACTGCCACCTGAAACGGTGTGCAGGTTGCCCATCGGTTTTCTAAGGCCGTCTTAACTGCTCGAAGGAAAGACATTAAAAACGAATTTGCTACGCATCGGAAGAACGCACCATTAGCTTCAATCTTTTCATGAGAGTGCCTCACAATATTCCAATATTCGAAAATGTGCGCTCAAAAGTGCCGCACATGAGCATAAGAACGCCGGGTCCCCGCTGGTTCAAATAAACAGCACCGGTAGAGAGCTCGCCTCAACACAGTGTACAGACCACACAATGTGCGATGCAGTTGCGGCCGGTCCGAGGGGCAAACCTTCGAAGCTCCAAGATTTGCTGGAACAAACTCGATCAACCAGCCGGCCCTGTCTTTAAGAGAGGAAAGAGAAAAACCAACACCGCTCCATAATTACCATTGCTCTAAGTAGACTCTTCAATTCGCGAATAAGGTATAACTAAGCCGGCAACGAGGGTGTAGTGTAAAAGCGCTGGCTGGAAATTTAAAACGACGCAGAAATTGATAACGTTCAAGAGCTGCTCAGAGAAGTGCAGCGCTCCGGGTGCGTCGCCTCTGTTCGCGGGAGACACGTCGTTAGGAAAAAAGGGAGGGGGGAGCCTGCCGGTGCCTTGTTTCTCGAGAAACAATTCTTTCTTTGATAGGGCCTGCAGCTCTTGAACGACGATTCATAAAATACAGAAAAAAAATGCGACAAAGAAGACCGATACGTACTGGGGAAGACAGAGGTGGTGTTGTGACGGAGGACCGTGGCGTTTTATTTACCGAAGGGCCATGATGAATGGCTGTTTCACCGGGATGCGTTCCGGAGGAAAGTGGGGGAGGAGGGTGGGAGCCGAGAGTTAGTCCTCTCTCTATATCTCTTTCAGTGTGCGCAGCTCCTCCCTCTCTGTGCAGGTGGAAAGGCCGTGGTAGTTCCGTCGGGTGGTGACGCTGCTGAGTGGTGTCGACTCCAGGCAAGCGCTTTCGGGAGCCAGTTTGTTCGGACACGCTATCATTAACCGCCGCGCTCTGGTTCCCTAAGGTGTCTGGTCTCTGCCGCAACCATCTTGAGCCCGCTGTTAACAAAGCGCAAAATGTCTCAATTTACGAGTCTTCCTGACTTTCCACAATTTCTTGACTTGCTATTCGAAAGACCCGCGTCCTCTTTCATTCCTTTCATCGTGCTGTGAATTATCGTGTAAATTACGTTTCATGTACGTATCGCGTTTGTTTGCAGTTGCGTGCTTGCAGACAGAAAGATGACCCGGAAGCTCTCCTCATAAGAGTTAAGGTTTGTCTGGAGTAATTCCAGTCTTCAGTTTTCCTTTCTTAATTTCGTGCTGAACAATGTCTTCAGTAAGGTTGAAAGGTGTGCTTAGCTTGAAACGGAATCCCTACGACGCGGCTCACGAGTCGACGATGAAGACTAATTCCAGATGTGCAGGCGTTCCACCTTTGTCGTGATGCGACTGTTTCGATTACTGTTGTTTACCGTTTTTTTATCGTGTTTCCTGTTTCGCATCATGGTGTTTCACCCGGCCACAGTATTTCAGGAACGAGTGGTTTATTTGGAAATTTATGAGGCAGCCAAAAGAACAGGAATGGTCATTCTACTTTCGTATTTGGCGTACTCATAACTTCTGGAGAAGCACATATTTTCAACGGGAAGATATTTATCAATGCAATTTTCTCGTACATTATATGATTGCGCCACAACAATCAATATATCCACAGATCTCTACAACGGCACGATGGTGTTTTTCTGCTCTTTATTGTCAAATACAAACCCCATTGTTTTTTATGGCACTCTTAACTACTCGGTGGGAGCGCAAGACGAGCATTAAAAGTAATTTGCTACGCATTGGAAAATTGGATCATTCCTATCAATATATTCGTAAGAGTATCTTACAATATTCCACAGTTGCCTAACAATAACTGCCAAAAACTCACCCCATTCGTTTCTATCGTAGTCTTGACTGCTCGGTGCAAGCGCAGGACGAGTTTTTTTGCTACGCTTCAGAAGGTTACACCATTTCCATGAATTTGTTCATTACGGCGATAGCTTAAAATATTCCGCAGTTGCCTCACAATTAAAACTGATGTCCACAATAGCTGGACTTCTAGATTTTTTTGGTTCCTATTTCGCGGCTATTTTGAGCATACATTGCATTAGCTGCAGCACTCTGTACCCCCATCAAGAGGGCGCAGGGTACCCCACTCCTACAGGTTAGAATAGAACCAAAGTAATATAACTCAGGATCCCTTGTGGATGAAAATAAACTATTGCGTACGAAAACGCTCAATTCTGCCAGCTTCCTTCCTTCACTACCACTGGATTCCCTATTCGATTCTACAAAATGCCTACGGAGCAGAACGGTTTTCTTCATTTATTTTTCAACGTGCAAGCTGTCGAAACTAATATAAATGCACACGTGCTCATACTGTGTCATGCTCGAAATTTGCATTCACAATATTGCTTGTGCATTTCGCTTTTACATTTATCGCCTTTCTATTGCCTCTTTGAATTTGCTTTTCCCTTGGGCTTTTGGTGAGTGGGTGGTTCTGGAAGGTGGAGGTTGGTGTCGGTGGATGGTGGGCCGTTTGTGACGGCTAGTAGATGGGCGGTGTGTTTTTCCGGTGGTTGCACCTCCTGGTGC
The DNA here is from genome assembly GCF_052857255.1 of Amblyomma americanum. NCBI lineage: Eukaryota > Metazoa > Arthropoda > Arachnida > Ixodida > Ixodidae > Amblyomma > Amblyomma americanum. The sequence goes on along the minus strand of NC_135499.1, from coordinate 101,491,453 downwards.
GCACCGTAGGGTACCCCGGATGGTGCCCGGAAGGTGGAGAATTCACCAGACAGACCGATGGGCAGACAACGGGTTTTTTCACCGAATGAGAATTACAATGCTAACAGAGTAAAAATAACTAACATCCGAGTTTTCCCATCTCTTGTTTTTAATCCGATGGCATTAGAGTTGTCGCCACACCAAGACCTCACCGATGTCCGAGACAAAATTTCCTGTTTGGTCGAAGGAGGTCACGTGGCAGTCTGACATCATCAAAACTTGCCCACTCTGACAGATGGCAATCGGTCCACCGGAATAATAGGTACCGTGACCTTATGAAGTCAATACGACTTGCCCACCAGATTGCGAGCAACCTGCCCACCATGGCACATGAGGATTAAATAAATGATTGGGGACGTCACCTTATGACGTCATCCCAACGTATTCACGGTGGCAGGTGACAACCGGCCCACCGGACTGAGATGTCACTTGACCTTGTGGCCTCATCTGTCCATTAAGCTGTGTAACAGAAGTGGACCGGTTGAGTGCTGATGAGTGTCTGAGGAGAAACCCTGAAATTCATAAGAAATTGGCACGGACATAATAAACTAGCAACAATGAACATCTTCAATGCTATGGCATTCCACTCTTAACAAAACCAGTCAAAAGACGGAACACACACGACGACTGGCGCACACCATTTGTCGTGTGTGTTCCGTCTTTTGACTGGGTTTTTTTTTCCAGAACATGTACCAACTGACCCAGATTTCAACTCTACCACTCTCAACAAGTCCACGATTGTTGGACATAAATTTCATTTGTGAGGCAGGTCTTTTATATTGTTAGGCACTGTTATGGAAATATTAAAGGTAATGGTCAAATGTTCCGATGCGCAGCAAAATCGTTCTTGTAAACTTTCTCCATCGATCACATCGAATAATCGAGACTGCGATAGAAAACCGGAGGGGCATGTTTTCGAGGCTCGCAAAAAATGGCAATATAAAGAAAATGCAAGCTTTCCGAGCGGCGATCTGTGGGTATATTGATTGTTACAGTGAAATCTTACGCGATTTATGAAAACATTGCATTCATAAACTATTTCCCGTTGAAATATACCGTTGTCCACAATTTCGGGGTATGGGAGCACTAAGTGTCCCCCAAGTGTTTTTTTTTGTCATGATTAGGTTGCAGTTGATATGAAGACAGTTTCACTGGTTGTGGATGCGCCTATCCTCCTTCTACATCAAGCAGTTCGATCTTTTTCTGAAGCAGTCACTATTTAAGACGCTAAAAAGCAGGAGAAGAAAAAAAAGGCGACATGCACGCAGCGACAAAAGCTGTGGTTGTTCCGACTGCCTTCCATTTCGAGTGGCTACCGATTATTACCCGTGCTCGAATAGGTCGCCTTCCATTGCGACGCAACCCTTATGTCTTCTCTGCGTACAGCGGTCGCATTTCTGGCAACCGCCTGAGGTAGAGTCATGCTCACTTGTTTGTTTTGTTTGTTTTGCTGTAGTTGGGATTTTATTCCTACAAGCTGTCTTCCTGCTTGCGGCGCCTTGTCCCCATATCAAATAAGGCTTCTATTTTTGACAGTGACGAATACACAAAGCAAAAACAAGTTACAAAATAATTTTCAAAGTACTCTGATATCTTCCAGATAGGAATTTTTGAGTGATGATGCCCCATCTTTTAAGTAACTCCAAGCAAAGTAGTCCAGAGGTGTCATGTCAGACGACCTGGATGGCCATTTCACGGGCATTGGCCGTCGTATACGCCTTTGTGGAAATTTTGGGGGCGCGTTACTGCTGAGACAACAAATCAGTGACCCTGGTGAGCAGTAGATCAGAAAGATCAGTGCTCTGCTGTCAGCTTTCGGTCGCAAAAATATATCCGAACAAAACGCTTTCGAGAAATTTGCACGAAACACTGAGCGGTCATTTGAATGAAGTGGGAGTTTTACACCTCAAAGATGCACGTGGTAGCGGAAGGCTCCCGATAACTTCGACCACTTAAGCTTTTTTTGCGTGCACTGACATTGCACAGCACGCGGGCGTTTTGCATTTCCCTTCCATCCAAACAGTGCTGCCGGCGCAAGGATTTTGTCCTGTCACTAGTAAATAAGACAGGAGCTTCGACTTCGCTGATTATAGGGGATCAATTTTAACTTTATGGGGCGTCTTATAGGTGGCGCTCGGGTTTAATTTTGGCTAATATTGGCTTCGTTTTGGCGCTGATAGAACACTCCCGCCGTGCCGGCGGGTTTGTGGCACCGGACGCTTCCGCCTCAATTTCTGAAAGCGCGCGCATGCGCCGTGGCATGCTTCGTGGTTGTCTAGTTCGTAGCGCAGAACTGGCGCGTCGCCTGCGTGTCCTGCGCCGCTGGTCGCCACAGCAGTGGTTTGCGGCAGTGTCGACAGGTGACTTGTTAATGTGGTTATATCTGCAAGGACGATAGTGAAGAGGGGAAAGCGTGCACAGAGCCGCGTAGGCGAGCGATGGGGAGCGGAGGGAGAGAGTAGAGAGCAACGCTTAGTGCCGGACGCCCACTGGACGTTCGGGTAGCAAAATAGCGCCGGCCGAATGCTTTGAACCGTGGAACAGCACGGGGTTCCTGTCTATCTTACTCAGTGACAGCTACAACGGGATCTCCAGCCGCTCTCCAAAGTTACTTAACGACAGTAGTGAGTCCGGACGACCACTGATACTGGCGCTGCCCTTGGAAATGGCAATGAGGATTCGACTCCTTCCAGTAGCGAGCAGAGGGTTTGTTTATTCGTGCGTTTTGCCAAACCACCATTGCTAAAGAATTATGTGTCGTTTTACAAGTGTACAGGTGTACAAGAATGCAATTGAAAAAATCACTCTGGTTTCCAGGGTCTCATGACCCCGTATATTTATTCAGCTGCACATGAAGTGAATGGAGGCGGTGCTTCAGCAGTGTGCGCCACTCTGACGACTTTGACTCTCCAGAATCTTACCTCACGCTTGTTTGGAAGCCCAGAGAGAATAATGATAATATTCGTTTCGCTATACAAAGCCAAGACAGCACACCTGCTCCGCGTCATTGTAAAGCTGCCTGTATGTCCCAGAGTCTTGTAGGTTACTACAATTGTCGTCGGACTGGGTCGCCTTCTTGGATGGCGTTGCCGCAGGCTGTCTGCAGCATGCCAGCTGTTTCGATGCGATGTTTGCACAACCAAAGCCACGCGTGCTTTCTCTCAATTAAAAATGTCATATCTGCTGTGAAAAACAACTTCGTCTACTGTCTCAAATAACTGGCATCACGATTACAGAAAGCAAGTCATTTCTTACCACTGCCTAAAGTGTTCAGGATCATCTAAACGAAGCGACGATGCCACAGCCGTGGCCACAGCAAACATCCCCCGCTGACCGAATCATCCATTTTCTTTTCTTTCTCCGTGACTAATGAAACTCGTGGAATTTGCGTTTTTCGAGCTTGAATCTCTTGATCGCGGTCGGTGAATTTTGCTGTGTCACGCGCGCGGATTGGCTGGCGCGGACGCCGCAACCACCGCCGCCATATCTGCCTACAGCGGCATATCGGCCTACAACGATCGAGAGCAGCCCGGTGGCGGTGCGCGCATGTGCTTATAACGCGCGTTTATTTGTATTTCGTGGGCATTATTTAGAGGTGGAAAAAAGGGCGCACATGAAGCTGACTATTGCAAAATATTGAGCCGGGGCTTCTAAAGGTGCTCTCCAGTTTTCCTAATTATATTAACTGCCCGCAGCTAATATTCCTTTCATGTATGAAATCATTCCCAATAAACTGATAAACTGGTCGTGAAACGAAAAACTGCATTCCATGCGTAATGCGACTGCCAACAATACGAAACCGATTTTGCTCGCTGCACTCCTTAACTTTCATTTATTTACTCTTCAGCTCAAGTTAGCTGGTACACCCGGTGTGGAATACAAAATACAAAAATAGTCATTTCATTTGCAGTTCAAGTACATGAGCTCCACAGATAGTTGCAGTACTATAGGCAAGGTTAGGAAAGATGCGTCGATTGTCGGCTCCAACGGGCTCAAGAGAGCGCAGGCTGCACGAATATTTTAAGATGCGCCTTGTCCAGAGTAAACAGAATTTCAATTTCTGAACAAACACACTGGGACATTCAACATCTATACTTCCGTGTGGCTACCTGTCGCACTCTTCTATATCCAACCAACAAGAAAAAAGTCTTTGTGTCGCAACACCATACAAACATCTCAAGACTCGAGGTATGGCTGCTCTTAAGCGAATGCTCATAATGGAAACTGAGGTATTTTTTTATGTATGTTGATATGATCATAGTACAAGAGCAAAAGAGGTTTCACGGCTGACACACACGCGGACAACCAGACAGTGATTGGGTTCCTCCACGCCCGCACATGTAGGTGGTGTTCACAGTGCAAGGGTATTCTGGGCGGGTGAAAAGAAGGACCATGTATTGCACCACTAGCGAGGGATATGCACGGTGGCGCTATTAACAACTGGATCTCTTGTGCTTCTTGTCTCGCAGACGTGATACTTAATGTAAAAAAGGACTCAGAAATATCATTGAGTAACGTAGTTTAGGCAGGAAATAAAAAAAAAAGACGGCAGAGGCACTTAAGACTGCTTACGTGTCAGAAGGCGTGAGACCGCCTGCTCACTTTGAGAACGCAGTCGCCGCGCGCTGCGTCGTGATATAACCCGATGCTACGTAGCTGGAAATTCTACATCTACATGGCTCTGCGTAGCCGCCTCCGCGACGCCACCGCACTCCTTCTGAGCTGCGCGCTAACTTCGTGAGGGCAGTCGCCCCCATTCCCCACCAGCTGCCGCATCGGGTTGCATTCGGATGTGCCGACCTTCTGCATGAGGACATTCTCAACTTTACATTAATACATCCCTGTTGGTGAGTTCTCATACCACTCCAGGAGCAGTGGTTAAGCGGTGTGCCACTGCCCTGCGTTGGCAGGTGTTGCATCTGTGGGGTTTGCGCGATCAAGGCTAGATTTCTCGAGCAACCTCACACAACCAGTAATTAAATTAACCGCCACCTGCCTCCTTGCATGAGGACTTCATCTTCTATGAGTACCATAGAGCGTTAACACACACATAAACTGCTTTTCGCTCAATTGGGCAAATAAGGCTTGCGCCTTAAAAGAGCAGATAAGGATAGTGAGGTGTTTGAAGTGTGCATCAAATTTTCGACGTTTGGTAATCGAATCGAGCTCTGACATCTCATTTAATGTCTGATAGCTTCTCGAACAACACAGCTACATTAGCCACACTCAATAAGGCTCGGACATTTATCATTGCAAGGTTCAGTTTTTAATGGTGGCCTGTTAGGAGCCAGAGATTCTTAGCACCCTGCTCTGCGTCACAGATCTGACCACTGATTGGTCAGTTGCTGTCCAGACACTGGGCTTTAAGCGCCGCGGCTTAAACGGTGTATTCATGTAGGAGGTTGTGAGAAAGCGCTACACCATAATGTCGAAGTCCTGTTCTGAAGAGGGGTGTCGTGTTTTTAGTTCTTCCCTCAGTGAGTCTTTCTAGTGTAGTTGAAGCTTAAACTAACATTGCCTCACTGGTCCTCGCTTCTGTTCTCCAAGACCGTGCAGCACCCCCAGCGGGAACTCGGTGTTTTCTGTTTTGTTTGTCTTTTGTTGGTGTAGAAATCTGGTGGCTGCGAGATCCGAAACTCGGGCCTCCTGCCCACCAGGCGGATGCTTTATGTCCTGGTGAACGCAAAGTTTCTATTTGGCTAGGACTAAGGCCCCTACTCATCGATTTCGCGGATATTTGTCTGAATCCTGTTTGACCTTGAAAACTGAGCCTCGAACCGAAACAGTCTTTTTTACTTGCCAATAGTCAATAAATTTATTTTTGTAAGTTCAACTGAAAGGTTTTCTGGCTAAAAGTTGACTGTCCAACTTGACTGTGGCCAGGAAACCTCTACATGGAGTAGCAACGGGAGGTACAGGAACTTGTCAAAACAGTCGCACATACAGTAGTTAAACTATAAAAAAAACATTTCACACATGTGCATACTGACAATAAAAGTCTCTTGACTAAATGGAACAAACAAACAAAACCTCAAACTGTTATACACATGTTTAAAATAAATATTAGCATCAAGGAAGTACAACTTAGCAATCTGCAAGTGGTCACGCAAAACCACATTTCAACATAATATTTTTGCTTCTCAGTTTTGGTGCATCCCGTTGCAGGTTTATACGTCTTTGGAACATTGGGAAGGTTAAAAGACAACATTTGGAGCTTATAATTACTGCCAAAATGAGTTCTCACACTGTCTCACGCGCTTTTCGTAAGCCTTTATTGTCTCCGAAGCAAAAGTGGCGATGCAGAGACTCGGCTTCGAAGTCGCGCCTTTTGGGTTGAAGTCAGCGTAAACAGCTCCCAATGCGCCCGCGTGATGAAGAAAAGGCAGGCACTGCAGCGCGCAGTCAGAATTTAAGACAAGAGGCATCAAGAGCCACTCTCGTAAATTGCGCTCCCGTAAGGGCGCCATAAACGCCTCTCGAGGGGCCTCCTTAGCTGCTTCCACTTTACGGTGCCGTCGACCCCTCTCTGCTCGTCTCCTGCGATCAGGGTCAGTCAGGGTCACTCGTGCAGATGAACTCTTCCACGCAGAGTACGCTCTCGTACTCTGCTCACCATTGTCTCGAGCCAAGAATGGCGAAAGCGTTTCGCAAGTGAACCCCCGTTGTGTCTGCAGACCATTCCCTGTCACTTGTGCACAGGCGAAATTTGTAAGATGTCGCGAAAAACCCGCTGAACAGCATTTATTTTCTCTTCGTGTCATGCATTAAACCGTAACATACATTCGTTCACGCGTAAAACGACATTGCTTGGTTTCATGCGCTAGCTGTCTTAGTTGCTGACGTACTCTCGAGTATACTCTGCGACAATTAAGGGTATTATCGGCGCCTGGAGCTGTTGGTCTTGATCGTAACGGACGCGTGATGACGAATTTGTCGAAATCGTGCTTGTGAGAATTTTCTACATAGGTTGAACCCTTGACCTCCAGTTTTGCGTCAGGTAAAACTGTGCTGCTTTGAAGAGGAGGACCCGCCGATTTAACGCCAAACACCGCAGTCTACATTCAGTAGGTTTCAAGGCCTGTATAGGGCGCCTCCAGCCGTGAAATGTAGTGGACAACTGAATGACAATAGGTACCCCACAGCGTCACTGCAATCGTTCAGTAATGGGCTTTCTAACTCAAAATTTTCTTCTTGTGCACCACATTTTTTTATGAGGCGCATCGAACTCACTGATATTGACTTATGTATCGCACGTCTCGATAAACGCAGAAGTGCTTCAAGAAAGTAAATGTGATGCCCAACGCCGCATATCATAGCTATCACAGAACCCGGCAGGTTCATTTAGAATATATATGGACAATCGGGCTAATAAAACTGCTTCTTCCGAACTTGGGGTCCTATTTAGCAGAGGCTGGAATTAATTATGGCGCAACATTGGTAGCTTTTGGACATCTGGTGCTGCTGAGGACCGGCTGGCGGATTCTATTCACAGTCACGTGGACCGCTTATTGTAACGAAGCGTGCTTCCGGGCCGAGACTAGATAGCCGCATTGAAGAAGTGGACCAGCTGGCGTCGATGAGATGCATTGATCAACTTGATTTATTAATGATAGGTCCGAATCATTAGCTAAACTTACACACTGAGGCAAAGTATCTGAGGTCACATTGCAAAACAGTCAGTCATACCCATGGGCGTGCAGTATCTCTCGAGCGGAGGTCCGGAGCTGCAGCCGGAAGGCAGCCGTTCCTCTCTCGAGCTCTCTTGGCGTTGAAAGACCCGCTCTTAAATATACTTCACTAGCTTTCTGGCGACCCTTCTTTCGACCAATCAAAAAAGCCGTTACCGGAGCCAACCAGAGGAGCTCCGACAGCATTCTGGGGACCTTTTTGGGACCAATTAGACCAATCAGGAAAGTCGTTACCGGAACCAATGAGAAGCCATCATTTCAAAACATGCCGACAGCAAGCACATACACTTAATCAAACCAAAATCCGCACGAAACATCCAGCGGCGCCAGCTCGCACCTTTGTAAGAGTAGAGACGGAATGCGCGTGCGCTTTTGTATGTGTGTTGTGAGCCAACCATGCGACACGGACACCTACTAACCAAACGCATAGCGCGGAACACGGGCCAGGGAGACCCTGCACTGCAAGACCGAGGAAACGGCGCCAGAACGCGACCGAGGATCCACAACCAAACACCGACTCCGCAACCTGATCCGACCGCTCGCAGCGAACGGACGTTGGGGAAGCATGTGGGGTACTCAACGGGGGAGCCGTGTCTTCTTCTAACCAAGAAGGACGCAACTGACCGAAAAGAGATGGCACCAAAGACGCACTCTGCTCGTCGCTTGCCGCCTCCAGAAATTGGCGCGCAAAACTTTGAAATTCGCTATTTGACAATATGCATGCGGACAAAGTAAACTCACACGCGTTTTCTGCGATGCCAGTGCACGTTAGAGAGCCACTGGTGGTCGAAATTTCGATCCCTCCGCATTGTAACGTGCTCATACTCAAATCACACCTTCGGCGCACAAAACATGGTGCACACTAAAGTTTACGATTACATTAACAAAACGCCAGCCAGACTGCCAGGCACTAACACTCCAGGCAAGCATGATTCGACGAAGTGTATTTTTTATTCTAAGCTGGTCGAGTGCTAAAAACTTTTCAGTTGGCATTTAAGCTACAGAACCTCTCATCAGCAGCACAAAAACTATGCCTGAACTAAGATCAAGCGAAAATGCTGCAGTATGTGGCGGTCAGACAATTCCCACAATGTAAGGTTACTTCTATACTGCGCAGCCAAAAAACATTTGATTGGCTTCCACGCTTCATGAGAAAACCGTGGAACGTTCATCATTTGCAGCAGCATACTTCAGTCTCTAAGCTAATAACTTACTAAAATAGCTGCTTTTAGAACAAGAGCTTCTTTTCTTCAACAACATATTTGGCGTCTTTCAGATTTAGCCATGAAATAACATTGTTTCCCTTAAAAAATCATGCCAGAAAGAGGCATGTCGCTGTGTTACCTATGGAACACCGCTTTTAATCCAAATATGTGACGCTTTCAAAATACGGTACTTGATAACCACGGTATCCGACCTGCTCATGACTACAGCTCCAATGTCCATTGCCTGCCTCGCGCAATAGATGGTCTCCGCGAGAACCAGAAGGCTCTTTGTGTTACGGTTCATATCACTGTCGAAGAACCTGTCATCTTATTCAGACTGCTGAATCAAGCGAGAAGCGTTCACAAGGAATAAATATCGCACATTACGAGAGAAGCGGTGTGCCGAAAGCCACTTGCCGGTCTTCGCCGCTACAGTCATCCTCACCGACATAAGCGCCCCTTCGCCGCGCGGAGGTGCGTCCGCCTGTTAACTCACGAATATATAGACGCGAGCCACAAATTCCCACTCTAAATGCAAGTGGCGTCGGCGCTTAAGCTTATTGCTTTGATCGCTGCAGTGTTCATGTAATGCACTCCATTGCAACTTAGCAGACACGTATCGAAAGATCCAGTTTACTTCGTAATATGTCGAAAATAAATTACCAAAACACTGAAGTTCAGGATTATTATACAGGAACACGTTTAGATACCTGTTAAGTAAGTATTTTTAACAGTTTTCGTCACGCCTTCCTGCCCATACAGGCACACTCAGAACTCTTCACACAAGCTCCAAATGGAAGGACCTGCATCCAGATCAGGGACAAGGACTACAAACAAACAAAACAGCTGAATCGTCAATTGGCAAGAGTGTTGTTTTAGTGCCTTGGTTAAGGTGAAGACGTTAAGCCCAAGAAAAGCGTTCAACACTCCATTCTATCCGCTCGGCCACCCTTGGTTCAGGCACCGCAGCCAGCGATGAAACTCTCCTCTGTCGCCTTTGGCGCGGTTTCGGCCATTTTGGGAGAAGGTCTTGCGGAACCAACGTGTACGCTGTAGATGAAAACGCTTCATAACGGAGCGAATATTCCGTTGAGGAACGGCCTCCGAGCCATAAATCGTGAGCGGAATATGAAACGCCTTTTAAGCCCTTGCCTCTCCTGTCCTCTTCCCACTCCATAGGCCGTGCGCCGGAGGTCCTCGTCTCGTTCTGTGCACTTGCTTCGGTGAACTCGCCCATTGTGGGTGTTGGTTTTTTCGTCTTGTTTCATTGTTTCGGGACTTTTTTTTTATACTGTTTTTCTAACCTCCGCTCTACTGTCGAATTCTGCTTATGAGAAACAGTCCAACTTGGCGTGTTTGCCTTTTCCTTAGCTGCCGCCGGAGGGTTTTGCTCTCGTTTCACAAGAAACAACGACTGGAATGGGCAAATAAAAGCGAAAGCGATTCCCATAACCTTCTCTCCGTAGAAGTGAATGGAGAGGGGAGTGAGAGGAAGGGGGCTGGAGAATCAGAAGAAAGGAAACGTAGAGGATTTATTCTTTTCGAGTTCGGTGTCCGGACCGATATATGGAACCACTCCGAGGCCGTTTCTCGATTTCTGAGGAAATAACGCCTCCGTAGCCGACGCCTCTGGCGCCCCGACAGGGCAGGGACTATGAGGTCACGAAGAAAGCGTCGCGTGGGGTTTTTTTCGTTTCTCTGCGTTGTTTTTTTTTTTTGGTTGCTCTTACTTTTCGGCCTCTGTTCCTTGCGTGTTACACAGTTTTTGAGAGCGAACAGAACACGTCGTTAAATTGTTTCACTTACTTGCGCGCGAGTATTTTACCTTTGTTTTTCATTGTTTTAATTTTCTTCGGTCTAAAACCGTGCTGCTGAGGACATACTAGAAAGTTTGGTTATCCTTTCTGCTTCAGTGTACCTAGATTTTCCCGAGTTTATTTTTGTTGGATGTTGCTTGCTTTTAGTTTACAGACTTATGCCTCCGCTTAAAGACATGCTCCATGATGCGGTGCCCGAATCTACATTGAAATGAAAGCCCAGTCTTTATATGTGAGGTGTGCACAAGCTCTGTGCATGGACATGCTTTGCATTCGCGACGATTCCGCCGGCAGCAAAGATCCGACGTCAGCAACCACATAACTTACAACAATCATGTTGAGACCGCCAAGATGACCATCAAAGCACACTCAACTGAAGACTTTGCCTACTTCAACGGTGGGTGGCGGAAATGAGTTTCAAACATAACGGCACGCTTTGAAGAAATCGCTGTCGAATGAATGAATGAATGAATGAATGAATGAATGAATGAATGAATGAAAATCTTTATTGTTAAGGAGGATTCTTGCGGCGTAGGTCGGGCCCTCAGTCCAGGGCCCCAGTGGTCTTTGCAGTCTTTCGAGGCCTGTCGATCAGCTTGAGCTGTTGTTCAGGCTTCGAGCAAGACAGCGCACCCTCCCACTGCTCTGGTGTTTGTGTGTTGTTTATTAGCGCTGCCTGCGTTTTCTGACAGCCCAATGCAACGTCATAAAGTTGATCACTGTCGAGTATCAGATGCACACAGTATGGGGAGTGGCAGCTTGCTATCACTTCCCTCCCATTTCTTCTCCTTCAAATGTGACCAGTGCGTCCCTAACGCGGTACTAACGCAGAGATGTCACCTTACGTCGTCTCTTCAAAACAGCCGAGGCTATTTCAATCCTCCCTGGATGTGCAGCCCGAGCACCGCACATTTGCCGACGAGCCTCTCTCGGCATTATAGCCAATATTTGAGGTCGCCCTTGTTCAGCGTTGAAAAGTAATTAATAAATCTTCATTGTTGTCCGTGATGTTTCACAGCTGCTTGGAAGAGCGTACCAGCCAGAAAAAAAAAGCTTAGGAGCTTGAGAGCCCTTTTCCACTTCCCACCTATTAGATTATTTTCAAAAACACGTATGTTGATGTTTGTATTTGTATGATAAAATATCATTCGGTATACGCTTCACCTCACCTGGACAAGAAACGCCTCACCATACACTGCCCACCCATAGGTATATAAGCTGCCCTGCGAATCAGTTTAGGAGGGTTGGTATAAGTTAGCAGAACTCTAACTTAGCAGAGCTTATAACCAACCTTAAAGAGTTAGTAAGACCTAGTACGCCATTAGGTGGAGAAAAAAAAGTCCTGTTTTCCATGGGATTTGCGAACTTAAGTTTCATGGTGCACACCAATTTATCTAATTTCGGTGCCATCTTAACTTATTTTATTGACTTTCTTCACTTTTTTCACCCAGTGTTTAGATTTCGCTGCAAGCTAGGCTACCGCGAAAGCATTTGATCCCAAAACCTTATCCAACATTAAGCGAAATCAAAAGAATACGAGAAAATTCGCGGCACACTAACCAGCTGGGCGTGCGTGCATGTTTCTTCAGCCGTTCTTAATTTAGATCTCAATTCTTTTACCTCAAGTTTCACCTACGCTCTCCAGCTACAATCCTTGAGATTTATTTACATTAATCTTTCTTCCATTGGATATTGTCACAGGCCAGACGGAGAACAGTCGTAGACGTAGAGGGGGACCGCAGAACGGCCGAGGTTTTTAATCGCCCAGAACAGAGCCAGCTCGAGCGCGCCTCACGCGAACGCGACCACTTCGTCCTCGTCACGGCTTAGCGCGCAGGTAGCTCGAGCCAGGTCCGTGGCATTAGTCCCCCGAAAAAGAAGAGCATCGTCCCGATGCGAGGGTATGTACAAAGCAGAAAACGAACAGGAAAAGCAGGAAGACAATGTTTAAAAAAGAAACGAACAAAAAGAAACAAATTAAAACGCAGAACCCGAACACAGTTTAAAGTGGAGCGTCATCGCTGTCACGCGAGAAGTATGGCTTAAGTCGCATTACATGCACAATGTCAGTCCGTGGTTGCCGACGACCGGTAGCCACAGTTCCACGTGGAACAACCTCATAATCCACGTTTCCAACACGACGGAGCACCTCATAAGGTCCGAAATATCGGTGCAGCAGTTTTTCGGACAATCCCTTTTGGCGGACAGGGGTCCACACCCACACACGGTCACCGATGTTGTAGGTAACCTCCCTGTGGCGCCGGTTGTAACGTCTGGAGTCCGTGTCTTGTTGAGCTGTGATGTGCAAACGAGCAAGCTGGCGAGCTTGCTCGGCTTGTTCGACAAAGGAGCCCGCATCTGGTGTCAAGTCATCATCCACGCACGGGAGCATGGCGTCCAGCATCATCCGCACTTCTCTGCCGTAGACTAGACGGAATGGTGTAAAGCGGGTTGTTTCTTGAGTCGCAGTGTTGTACGCGAATGTGATGTAGGGGAGTATTTGGTCCCAGGTTCTGTGCTCCACATCCACGTACATGGAAATCATGTCGGCCAGTGTTTTATTCAGGCGTTCTGTGAGCCCATTTGTTTGGGGATGGTATGCTGTCGTTGTTCGATGGCTGGTGTGACTCAGCTCAAAGATGTCGTGGACAAGCTGAGCTGTAAATGCCTTCTCTCGGTCTGTGATGACGACAGACGGAGCGCCGTGTCGAAACACTATTGCACGCATAAAGAAGTGCGCAACTTCGAACGCTGTGCCTTGAGGGAGAGCCTGCGTTTCGGCGTAACGCGTCAGGTAATCGGTTGCAACAGCTATCCATCTGTTTCCTCCCGACGACAAGGGAAATGGTCCGAGGAGGTCCATGCCTTGTTCAAAGGGTATGTTAGGAGGCATGATAGGGTGCAACATGCCAGGCGGTTTCAGAGGCGGCGTCTTCCTACGCTGGCACTCACGGCAGGTCCGTATATATCGCTTCACACATGAGGCAAGGTTGGGCCAATAGTAGTTCTGCCGCACTCTGGCAAGTGTGCGCGTGAATTCAAGGTGCCCAGAGGTCGGCTCGTCGTGGCAGGCGAGAAGGATCTCGTGGCGGAGGGCGGCTGGTATAACCAGAAGGTAACTCTTACCACTGGAGGCGGAGTTTTTCTTATACAACACTCCGCCTCGAAGACATAGGGATGGCAGCCTACGAGCCAGGTGGGAGGGTATCGAGGGATGGTGACCTTCTAGATGCTCCATGAGCAGCTTCAACTCGTCGTCCGCACGTTGTAGTGCGATGATGTCGGACGACGTGACTGCACCAAGGAAAGCTTCGTCTTCTGCGTTACCTTCGTAAGGTTGCACGGGTGAACGCGACAAGCTGTCAGCGTCAGTGTGCTTGCGACCAGACTTGTAGATGATCGTGAAGTCAAATTCCTGTAAGCGTAATGCCCAACGTGCTAGGCGGCCACATGGGTCCTTGAAGTTTGTCAACCAGCACAATGAGTGGTGGTCAGTAATAACCTTGAACTGCCTGCCATACAGATAGGGGCGGAACTTTGTGATGGCCCATACTACGGCCAAACATTCCTTCTCAGTTGTAGAGTAGTTACACTCTGCACGGGAATGTGCACGGCTAGCATAAGCGATTACTTTTTCGACACCGTTCGGACGCTGGACGAGAACCGCTCCAAGACCGACGTTGCTGGCGTCCGTGTGAATTTCAGTGGCGGCATCATCGTCAAAATGGGCTAGTACTGGTGGTGATTGTAGCCGACGTCGTAGATCGTCAAAAGCAGTTTGCTGCTCGGCACCCCATAAAAATGGCTCCTCATCTCGTGTCAAGCGCGTCAGAGGACTGGCCAGCTTAGCAAAGTTTTTTATGAAACGTCGGTAGTACGAACAAAGGCCTAGAAATCGTCGGACGGCTTTTTTATCAGTGGGAACCGGGAAGTCCGCGACGGCAGAAATTTTGTCAGGGTCTGGCCGGATGCCCTCGGAGCTGACGACATGCCCGAGAAACTTCAATTCAGTAAATCCAAAATGGCATTTTTGCGGCTTTAGAGTAAGATGAGCTGATCGGACGGCTTCTAACACCACTCTGAGCCGCTGCAAATGTTCCGAAAACGTTGTTGAAAAAATGATTACATCATCCAGGTATACTAGACATGTTTGCCATTTAAGGCCGGTGAGCACGGTATCCATAATTCGCTGGAACGTTGCTGGAGCACAGCAGAGTCCGAAGGGGAGCACACGAAATTCATAGAGGCCGTCCGGGGTGACAAAGGCGGTTTTCTCCCGGTCCCTCTCATCAACTTCTATTTGCCAATATCCGCTGCGCAGATCTACCGAAGAAAAGTATTTTGCTTGGCGCAGTCTGTCGAGGGAATCATCTATACGAGGTAGCGGATAGACATCTTGTTTTGTTACGCTGTTAAGTTTTCTGTAATCCACACAGAAGCGCAGCGTGCCATCCTTCTTTTTTACGAGAACGACAGGAGACGACCAGGGACTATTCGATGGCTGGATTATGCCGTCATTGAGCATCTCCTTCACTTGCGTTTGGATGGCCTCCCGCTCTCGGGGAGATACGCGATAAGGCTGTTGATGTATTGGGCGCGCGCCATCGTGCGTGACTATCCGATGCTTAGTGATGGGCGTCTGACGTACCTTAGACGACGAGGTAAAGCAGTCCTTAAACTGCAGCAACAATTCTTGCAATTGCTGCCTTTCTGCGGGCGGGAGGCCCTCGTTTATGTGAACGGCGCGTACTGCCTCTTCGTCAACTTTACCAGGCGTGTCTTCTAGGCATGCGAAACACTCAGCCACCTCTTGGACGGGGTCGACGTGGGCGATGGCTGTGCCACCAAATAAATGGCGGTGTTCATTACTGAAATTGGTCACGAGGACTTCAGTGCGACCGTCAGATAGAAAGGCGAGCCCTCTTGCTACGCAAACACCCATGGTGAGCAAAAGAGAGACATTTGGCTCAACAACACGTTGTCCGCAATGTGGCGCGTCGCAAGTGACCCTAGCCAGAATACTCGCCCGTGGAGGCACCGTTACGGCATCGTCGGATATACGCAGTGCGGCTCTGCAATTCTCGGGGGCGGGTTTGGTGGCAGCGAGTTCAGTTGAAAATGTAACCAATCGATTTCGAAGGTCTATAGTCGCGCCATTTTCTCGAAGAAAGTCGAGACCGAGAATGACGTCTCGTGAGCATTCAGGCAAAATGAGGAACGTTGCCTAGCCTCTGGGATCCGTTAAACCAGCATTACGTCTTCGTCGTCGTCGTCGTCATCATCGGTATCGTGGTCGTCGATTCGGGAAGGGTCAGTCGGCGCGTCGGTGGAAGCTTTTCGGCAATACGGCGTTCGGCGGCCTCGCCTCCAAAGGTCGCCTGTTCTAGTTTTCCCGGTGCGGGCTCGAGGACCCACGCTGTGCACCAGGTCCATAACCGGACTGATGAGGCGACGGATGGCGAGGTGAGGGCGATCGGCACGTTCGGCGCGGAGGAGGTGGTGAACCACGCCGGCGGGTGACGTATTCGTCAAACTCCTGAGGCTGTTCGGCATGCCGCGGACGGGGACTACCTGCAGACAAGCCTCGCAATCCCAGAGGCCGATATGGACACCGCCGGAAGATGTGACCGGCCTCGCCACAATGGTAACACAGGGGACGTCGGTCTGGCGCACGCCAAATATCGGTCTTCCTCGGCGCCTGTCCTCGAGCTTGCCACTAGGGCACCGGCTGCTCGGCGTGTACTGCGACTACCGAAGGGGCATACGGTGGCGCGCAGGGAACCGGCGCAGGACGGCGCAGCACGTCCGCATACGTCGCTGGCGGCCAAGCAGCTGGCTGTGGTGGCGGCTCTACTGGAGCGACGGGCGATCTGAGCGCCTGCTGAACTTCCTCCCGAATGGCGCTAGTCAGAGAGTCCACAGGAAAAATCCCCTGAAGTTTCTGCAGCTCCTCACGGACCACAGAACGCACGATGTCCCGAAGGGAGCTTGTATTGGCCCCCGAAGCAGCATCCAGGGGGTGTAGAGCCGAGATAGGGTTTAGCTGCCGGTCGTAGAAATTGTACTGTTGCTGGAGCGCCCTCTCCATGAGCACAGCCTCGGAGAGGAACTCGGCGACTGTTCTGGGCGGGCTTCGCACAAGACCGCAGAACAATTGCTCTTTCACGCCTCTCATCAGGTGTCTAAGCTTTTTCTCTTCCGTCATGGTCGGGTCCGCTCGGTTGCAGAGGCGCGTCACTTCCTCCACGTACATCGCTACGTTCTCGTTTGGTAGCTGAATGCGAGCGGTCAATTCACGCTCGGCCTGTTCACGGCGATCGCTGCTGGTGTAAGTCTCCAACAGCTGGCGACGAAAGTCCTGCCACGTCGTTAGACTCGTCTCGCGGTTTTCGTACCAGATCCGAGCGGCGTCTTCTAAGCTGAAGTAAACGTTCCGGACCTTAGCACTGTCGTCCCAGCCGTTGAAACGCGCAACGCGCTCGAACTGATCAAGCCAGTCTTGTGCGTCCTCCGAGTATCCGCCGTGAAAGGGCTTCGGGATCCGGGGATTTTGCAGGCTCACAAAAGAAGCAGGTATGAACGGGGCGCTGTCTGACCTTGCTGCCGTGGTCGTAGCCATGGGTGCGCTCTCTTGAGGCTGGAGTCCGAATTCTGGAGACAAGCCGCGGA
The DNA here is from genome assembly GCF_052857255.1 of Amblyomma americanum. Lineage (NCBI taxonomy): Eukaryota > Metazoa > Arthropoda > Arachnida > Ixodida > Ixodidae > Amblyomma > Amblyomma americanum. Next base: position 101,474,035 of record NC_135499.1, on the reverse strand, counting down.
GCCTGCGGCTGACACGATGGACGGGGGTTCACACAAGAGGCACCGGGCTTGTGCTTCGGCTCTCCTAGGAAGGATGGAGCATCAGCCGAGAATACCCAGCACCTCCACCAGATGTCACAGGCCAGACGGAGAACAGTCGTAGACGTAGAGGGGGACCGCAGAACGGCCGAGGTTTTTAATCGCCCAGAACAGAGCCAGCTCGAGCGCGCCTCACGCGAACGCGACCACTTCGTCCTCGCCACGGCTTAGCGCGCAGGTAGCTCGAGCCAGGTCCGTGGCAATATTATTAATTCTACTTGGCTTACGCAAGAAAACACTTAGGCATTAACATTGGTTGAAAACATATTCAGGTAAGCATTGAAACTTCGGAAACAGTTAAAGAATTGAGCTGGTTACTGAAGACAAAAGGCTAAGCTGTAACTGCTCGAGGGCAGCAAACGTTAAGAACAATGTGCACCAATAAACAAATACAAAGAATTATTGGGCTTCGAAAATGTATTCTAGACTACTGCGAGAAGTCCGACATTTCACAGAAATTCTCCTCCAAACGCAGCCTTCTACAAGATGGACAGTAATAGCAAGGTGGACAGTAATTTCGGATCTAAAATAAAAACTGACTATACCTAGACGCAGTGAAGTTGTTCTGATCACGTTTCACTGTGAATTTCCCTATGGTTACCTATGGTTAGTTTATTTTTCAACCGCATTGTAAATGAGTGATCTGATCACGTTTTGAAGGTCTACAAGGCAACAAATATTTCATATCTATCAGAGACAGCTTTAGTCATCAATACGAATCACGAGTTTCTAAAAAAAATAAATCTGCCAGTTCTTACGCAATCTTATCATATAATGGCTTCTATGGGCTCGTGTAGGGGCGGTGGGGTTAGTAGACCTGGGTCTAAAATAAATGTGCACGAACGCTTTTGACAGGTTGTATATTCGGTGACAAAACTTCCACAGTGGCTCGGTGACTTGGGCGTTTGGCTGCTCAGCCCATCTGAATGGAAGCAAAACGCGAAAACTCTCTAGCGTTGTCCGATAGCAGGGCACGTTAAAGAACTACAGGTGGCCTAAATCGCCTCGAAGGCCTCCACAATGATGTCTCTCATACAGCACGTGCGCACTGGGGAAGTTAAACTAGCCCGTGCCGCATCTTTATCTTCATCGTCGTCATAAATACGCCCACTTCAGGAAAAAGGCCTCTACTATATCTCTCCATATAACCTTGTCCTGTGCCATCTGCGAACGCCTAATTTCCGCAAACTTCCTAATATCATCCACCCACCTGTTTTTCTGCCGCACCCTGCTACGCTTGCCTTCTCTTGCAATCTACTCCGTTACCCTTAAGAACCATCGCTTATCTTGTGTCCACATGATAATGATGACCTCTGACCTAATGGCACATTTGTCTCCAAATTACACGCTCTGCCCAAGCCCATTTCATCCTCTGTCATTTCCATTTCAAGTCATCAACCTGCGTTTGTTCCCTGGCCCACACTGCACTCTTCCTATCTACAGTTACACCCTTCATTTTTTTCCACACCTCGCTGCGTTGTCCCCAATTTAATCTGAACCCTTTTCACTAGCCTCCACGTTTCTTTCCTACATTTTAGTGAAAGTAAGATGCAGCTGTTGTGTACTTCCCTTCTGAATGATACTGGTAAACTGCCATTCATGATTTGAGAGTGCCAGCCAAATATACTTCTCCCCGTTCTTATTCTCCTGGTTATTACACTCACGTGATATGCAACTGCGATCACTACTGGCCCAACGTTACCACCCACAACGGTAAGCTACTTATCGTAAGCCCCTGTTCTCTTCCGAGACTGTTGAAAATGACTTTACTTATTTTTCATATAAATTTTTAGACCACCGTTCCGCTTTACCTCTGTAGGTGATTGATAACGCTATGCAATTCGTCCGCTCAGTTACGTAACAAGGCAATGTCATCAGCGAATCGCATACTACTATAGTACTCTTCATGAAGTCTTATGTTCACCTCTTCACAATCCAAATCTCGCAGTACCTCCTGTAATTAAGCGATGAATAGTATTGGAAAGACTGTGCCTTCCTTCCTGACACCCTTCTTGATTTTAAGTTTATTACTTTCTCTATGAAGGACTTTAGTGGTTGTGCAGCGCTATACTTATTGCCTACTCGAAATCTATAGAGCCAAACGTAGGGGTTGTTTAGAGTCTGCGCATTTCTGTCTCATCTGATCGATATAGAAATTTCCCATTGATTTCTCTGTCACCTTATTTCGTTATCACCTTATAGAGATGTCGCAACACCACATATCACTGTTGTATTTGGTGACATCTCACCTGCTCGCGTCTTTATCATGCAGTCTATTTTCGTGGCTTGCATGTAAAAAAATTGATTAAAGAACGCGAAAACCACATACACCGGAAACCTCTGTTCCATGAACGCAAGCACTGAGCTCTTCGCTTCTTTGTCAGCGAGACGCCGGCTAGGGTAAAACGCAATCGCCGCTTTATCGAAAGTCACGTCACCGCGCCACGTGTTCGCTAAAGGAAAATCAGATGCCGTACAAGTTGACTCAACAAGGCATTAATTACTGTCATGGGCCTATCGCTGACATCACTTTTTTTTTCATTCCGATCTCACAATCTCCTCCCCGCGAGTTCTGTAAGCTCTGATTGAAAATAGGCTCCGTGCTTCTCTTTTCCGTCAACGTACGCTTCAAGCATGACTCAGAAGGAGGCATTCGATCGAGGCGACAGAGCTGGCTAATCGTTAGGTGGACGCGTGAATACGTACGAGACCGGCGGATGACCACCGGAACGAGAGGTCCGGCGATTGAACACGGCTCGGGAACGGGGCTGCCTGCCTTTCGAAGCTGTGGGCTCCCGGAAAGGGGAACCACAAACCACGCCTGTCATGCGCCACAGCTGGTCAGCGGCGGTGCCATGCAAGGGGGGAAGGGGGGGGGGGGTGCAGCGGCGCGTCTCCCTAAGGAACAGCCTGCCTCGGCGGTGAGTCAGCTACGAACCCGCCTCTGCCGATTAGGCTCGCCGCATCCCCTTCGAGCTTCCCGTTTTCCCCTTCCTTCCCTGTCAAGGCGGCAAAACAAGAGTCTGGTCAGAGTAGACTTGCTAACCCTCGGAAACCAATTTCGGCCGAACATTGCTCGGGATTGCTTGCAGCGATTGAACCCATCATTCCGTGCAGTGTTTGACCGGACTGGCTCCCGGGTAGTTTGATTTTTTTTTTCTTCAAGAACAGCACTGCGTGAGATAAGAGTGTTCCTATTCCCTGCGGAAGGACTTTTGTGAGTGAAATGGGGAGAAATCGTAAGCGTGCACTGGAAAAAAGAAACATTGTCGACGCGCTTGTTTTCGTACCTTGGACTCCCTTACTCACTGGTCTGCTCTACTTTTTTCACAATAATACCAGGGGGGGGGGGGGGGGGGTAATGACGAAGAAAATACGAAATTTAAAAGCAAATTTATTTTGGGCCTTGCACTTTTGCGTTCGCAGGTCGCCTGGATAATAATTCATATCCGTCTCTACATTTGTGATGGTGTGCCCCTCCCAGGGGTCTTTAAGAGCCAATAAATGATGTTGGTTATGATGATGATCCCTGTCCGTTTTTTCGCGTCGCCCCTTATATGTCATCAAACTATGCCTAATAGCCCGCGTGCCAAGTTTCCACAAGCGCCACTTTAGGCTAGTTGGTGTGACATGGCGAATAGATCAAGCGCGGGAGAAACAGAAGCGGTAGAGACAATACACAGTGAGAGACACTGTGGAGCTTCCGCGCCTCTGTCTCGCGTCTCTCCCGCCCTGTATCTCTTCGCTTCATTTCTCCACTGCCCTGACCTGACGGCGACAGCAGTAGACGCTGGTTAGTCAACGTCTTTCTCGAAAGAACCCTACGACACAACGTCCGCATTTTTCTTAGTTCTCGCATTCTGATCTAGTAGCGTATAACGGCTGTGCCCCGGACACTGCGTGGCAGTCGCAGAGTTAAACAAAGCGCGCTGTTTAGGTGGTAACACAAACTGCAAAACTCGCGGCAGTGCCTTCCCACTCACAGAGGGCCATGGTGTCAGGGTAAGAAATAACCCTACGACGCTATCGGCACAAAAAAGCGAACAGCCTGTATGTGGGGTTATGTACGGGGTTATATAACGTTTATTTTATCACTTAGGTCATATCATATTATCAAAAGATGTGAAGCATGACTTCCAGGAGTTTTCCTGCGCCAGCGCCGGTCCGTTTTGAATCTACAGGTTCTGCCTGCAGCATCCTTCTTGAAACATACACGCGTCAATTGCAAGGCTTAAAGTAAGAAGTACAATAGAGACTAAAAGACTGCAAACACGCCCAACTTGAGGGCAGTTGCCTGCAATTGCTTTCCGCTGCACATGGTACCTATATGACAGCCAGAGACCAAAAGCAGCGAGCTACTGTGTAAAACGCCGCTTCCTCTTTTAGTATTTATTAGTGCACAAGAAAAGCATATCGGGCAAAACAGAAGTTCTGTTAAAAGAGGGGAATGAGTGGAACAGAAATGCGCGGCAACTTTCTTTCACTGTGCTTTTTAAAGAAGTCACGCAATAAAGAAAATGCGTAAAACAAGTGTCAGTAGCATACAGATCCGACGATCAAGTGCGATCTCCAACAAGGAGCGCAGGCGCAGATCAACGCCTCCGGCTACAAAGATCAAGAAGCAGCGCGATGAAATTGGATTGGCTTGCGGGGTTTATCCGCCTCCAGCCCGGCTTCCCCGCCAACCTCACCATGTGCGCACCGCTCCCCGACTTGGCCTCTCGCTCTGTAATCACGCTCTCCCGCGTTTCCCCCCTCGGACACGTGGGAGGAGGAGAAGGGGGGGAGATCGCTATTTCGGGAACAGCTGTTTCTTCCCTTACGTCCCATAAACGTAAGGGACGTAAGTCCTTACTCTGGACTGCACCTCACTACTACCGTCCGCGGTGACCGGCTATAACCGCGATCTTACCGTAACCGAGTTGTCAGACCTTTTACCCGTAATCTACAGCCCCGAGCCGTCGGCCTTACTAAAAAAAGGAATGAACTTCTAAAACGGCCAACGTGTCTTAAAACGGCAATGGCCCGCGGAAGCGGAGAGGCGCATAATTCGATTGCCCGAGCCGAAAGTGATCGAGCGCCTTAATCATGACGGCCAGACTTAATTTCGGGAAGAGATACAGGACGGCACCGGCTGGAATGCCTCGTAGGCAAGATTTGAGGCTCCTCTGTTGAACTTGCGCTTCGTGGATCGAATGTGAGCTGGCGAACTCAGTGTACGTATTGATTTCTTTTACGTATCTTCCTTCTCCTCCTTTTAAGGCTGTCGGTGTTGTCCTGAGGCTAGAGGCTACCTCACTACCTCCTAGGCTCTCAGATTTCGTTTCAGGGTGCTTTCCTTCTTTCTTTTTTTTTTAGAGGTGGGGGGGAAGAGGGGTTTGCGGAGCGAAGTGGAGTTGTTAATAAGTAAAAGGAGTTGGTTTTGGTACTTCACGAGACGATAATTACTGTCTCGGACACTGCCCTCCACGCCACCGCAAATCGAAATTTTTGACGCCCAATGCGTCTTCACCGCATGCTTAGTGATTATGGGGTAAATTATGTCTTCAAATATTCAATCATCATAAACCTTTCGGGCTTTCGTTTCTGATGTACAATCTTTCACAAAAATATACAGTCCAAGAGGTTTGCTTACAAGCCTTTCAGCGGGGCTCTTTAGCACATCTGACAGTCCTAAGCTTTGGAGGATTGAGGACTTAACTTCCTCCTGGCTTCGTGAGGTTAGGATCCCTGAGTATGCATGAGCAGCCGCACTGCAGGGCTCAGAAGCGGACCCCTTGGGTTGTATACTTTTTAAAAAGACTGTACACTGCCTCGTGTCATCTTCTTCTATAATCTCGGTTCAGTGTTGTTGAGAGGCCACCATTACAAAATTTATTTATACTTAAAATACCGTTCAGATAAATAAATACAACGAACAAACGGCACGGTGCTTTTATCATCCCAATTTGTGACCGCTTGATTCCTAGTGTTTTAAAGCAAATGGTAATACAGAGTGCACTTTCCGTGCAGAAAACTTACCCTCAAATTCTTCGGGATCGCTGCTGACGTAGAACGTGCTATGAATCCTTTTTTGAAATAAGTGGGGACCAACTCTTCAATATGTCGCCTTTCCTCAGCTCCTATTCAAACCCTTTGTCGGTGCTTTTTGGCCACGTGGCTTAGACCTAGTTTTCTTTGAAGCAGGAAGACACGGCACCTTTTTACCCTATCTATTATTAATACCCAGGCAGCGCTCAATGTATGCGTGCACCGAATACGTGAACGGGAAGTATGGCACTGAATAACTAGGTTCCGAACCCTCAGTTATGTGAGCGGCTCATGAAAGGACACTTTTTTTTTTCTTTCGTTTCAGGCAGGCTTCCTTTTCCGAGGGAAGGTAACAATGACACCGCGTTACTGAAGGTGTCGATATTCGTTGGCAGTAACCAACCGACCGTCGTGTTTGTTTCCAGGAACTACTGGTCAATAAAATGTGAGCGTAATATGCTCTGCGGTGATATTTGTGTCGGGAGCTCTTCTTAGGGTTAACATCATCCGGTGTCGTCAACCGTCGGCTTCGCCGCCGTGGTGTGCTCCATATGCGAACTCGCGCAAAAGTTCCCGAAAGCCTGCGTCACGTGACTCGGGGAAATTTGTTATCGGAAAAGGTGAGGAAAAGGTATGAAGGAGGAAATGAAAGAAGAAGGAGAGAAAGAGGCTCAACAGTGTTGAGCATAGGTCTAGTTGGTAAGTCATCATGTCATGCAACGCAGAACAGGCAGTTACAAGAAAAATCTGGACGAACACTAGCGCGTCAAAGATAGGTAGTTAACGCATAAAAGGTATAAAAGAAGGTGAAATTTACCTGGGGTACAATATACGGCTAGTTGAAAGGTAGTTCGTGCTCGTGTTTGTGCAGTCCTTTTCCTCCCTGTCCCTTTTTGTTGTCCTATGCATTACCTGAAGAGAAAGAGACGCCCTAGTGGAGGACTCCGTATTATTTTGACTACTTGGAGTTCTTTAACGTGCACTTACATCATGCAACATACGAGTGCGTTTTGAGAAGTGGGCGCACTTGCGGAAAGCGCTGAAAGGGGGAGGTAGAGGGAAAGGGAACGAACGCGATGGAGGTTTCGCAGCGATAGCTGTTAGCTTAGCTTGTCGGTTGTCGGCTTCGCGTTGTCAGCGGGCGTCGGTAGGGTCCTGCTCTCAGGCAAAGCAAGGTTCATCCGAGATCACGTGCTCATCCCGTACACGCACCCCATCAAGTGAGGCGCGCGTTCACGACAACCCGCATCAGAACGCCTCTAAACACCTCAAAATACCTTTCCGGGAAAACAACCTTAACTTTACTGTATTCCTTCGCTGGTTTGCCCGCACGCTTAAAGGGACACTGAGGAGAAATTGAAGTTGGCTTGTATCGATAGAATACCAGCTCCTGATCACAAAAACGCCGCTCTTTTTGAAAACAAAGCTCTTGTAAGGTAGAAAATAGAAAAAAACCAAAATACAGGTATCGCCACCACAGGCCAATCTCGCAAGTACAAGCATGGTGACGCCATAGGACAAGAGACGCCACCTTGGAGGAATTTTCCATCCTACATGGTTGCGCGAATCTCTGAGGCTGACAAAAGAAGATTGCGCGGTTCAATATTGAAGTAAGTTTTGTTTTAAAACCGATAGTGCACTTTTATCACACGAAAAAGGCAGACAAAAGAGAACCTGAATGTTTAAAGCAAAGAAAACCGATGCTTGGCGGCACCACAGGCGGCCAGGAGAGTTTCGATTTTTTTAAGGCGCTTCGCGTCTATGAGCTTTGCACGCCCCGTGGTTTTTGTTTTTGTTTTTTTTGACGCACCTCGATTTACAACGCCGAACAGCAGAGGAACTCCAAGTGCCGCTTCAAGTGCTAGTTAACCTTTAAAGAAGCCTGTTAAGGCTTGTCAGATGATCGCCACGGTCGGTGAAAAGCTATGATGGCACGATGGTCGGTAATCGTACAAGGCAGCACTTGTGTCTTCGCACGCTCGCCCGGCGAAACATTCCCGGCTGTGCCGGTCAACTTCAAACTGCTTAATGGAAATCGTTTATTAGGGACGGGAGGCAAGAAGGTACAAGGCAGTTCAGAAAAATTGCTGTTGGCCTAGCTCTGTTAGGCCAGGATATAACTAGCGAAAGCACGGAGATTTCTGCATCATAAGAGTGCTGACTACATGCGCCTTTATTGACGTCTGTAACTTGAGCCGTCGTGGCGGAGTAGTAGCGTCTCCGCCTCAAACGCCAAAGGTCCTGGTTCGATTCCGAACCTCGGCACAGGGTTTTTTTTTTTTTCATTATTCAGTGAGTGGGCGGGGGGTTTCAGTGGCTCCCATAGATGCCGCCACCGAATACGTTGGTTAGTGGTTAAGCGTAGCTCTGTTAAGGCACGTTTATGCTCCGGCATAACACGCGCGCATGCGCTGCACGGCGACGTCAGGTCGGCCAAAGCGAGACCCTCTATACTGCGCTTGACCGCCGACGCGTTCGGTCGGCTTCGGCGCACTCTGACCGCACTGGCGGGGAGACTTGGAGCATGTCTCTATTTCGCGCCGAGTGCGCCAGCCGCCGCCGGCCCGGCCAGACCGATTTGGCTCCGCAGCCGAGGTGCGCGTTGTGACGTAATTCAATAACTTCGGCAGTTGGGCGGAGCTGTTCTTCTCGAGCTCTCGGCTAATTTTATCCATTCACGGTACACATATCTGAAGATACATGCAAGTGGACGAGAGAGCCCGATCCAGTGGACCCGTTGGATCTAGCGGAAGCCGTTGAGCACCTATCCGTTTTTTGTGGCAATAAGAAAATAAATAACTTGGCCCTTGCAACCGTGGGAGACCTCGACGCCGCCTGCTACCCCGTGCAAACCGCGCCGTTCAAGGAATCCCAATCCATTGGCCCAAAGCCCTGGTCAGCCTCCGATGGGCGCAACGCGCCGACCTTGTCCTGGCGCCTCGCGACTCCCCGCACTGGGTTTACGGTATGTATTTATTTAGCAACGGCTGCTCACTGAGGAAGGGGGAAGCGACCCGCCGGCGCCTAACCTAACCGTGCTCCTCAAAAGCATCGCATGCTCTTTGGGGCTGAGGTCGCTGAAATGCAGGCCGCAGATTTTGCGACAACTACGTCGTCCGGTTCGGGAATGGGATCCATCGCAACGCTGGCAAGACGACGGGGAAAACGTAAAGAGAGCGACGGTAGCGACCCCCGATAGATGCATTCAACGTGCGGCGGCGGTAGCTTTCATTTCGGCAGCTGCTAGACCGCACCGGTAGCCGCAGAAATCACGGAGTCTCCGTTTACGTCACGTTTCATGTCACTCCGTTCTGTGTCGTCATAAGAGTTCTCCGTGTCGTCATAAGAGTTCTCGAGTTTGAATCGGAGCGGCGGGAAAAACTTTTTCAACTTCGAATCCAAATTTCTTTGAAATAAATTCATCTTTCGCTGCCGTACAAGCGGCAACAAAGCCATGAAATGCCGAACTATCAGATTTTGCAAACGAAAAAAATTTGATAGGGTTTCTCCTCAGTGTCCCTTTAACGTTGGCGTCATAAAGTAAAAGCAATTCGTCGGCGCCTTCATGCTTAAAAAAAACATGTTTAATGCGAGCTCTTTAACAGTGGTTTTTCGATGTGATAATAGTACAGATTTTATACGCTCACTCAAAAAGTATTATCTTAGAAGTATAATAATAATCTTGATTAGGGCTGTTTAGTCATACTGATCCGGAGTTCCCGGGTTCGAACCCAGCCGCGGCGGCTGCGTTTTCATGGAGGAAAAACGCTAAGGCACCCGTGTGCTGTGCGATGTCAGTGCACGTTAAAGATCCCCAGGTGGTCTGAATTATTCCGGAGCCCTCCACTACGGCACCTATTCTTCCTTTATTCTTTCACTCCCTCCTTTATCCCTTCCCTTACGGCGCGGTTCAGGTGTCCAACGATATATGAGACAGATACTGCGCCATTTCCTTTTCCACCAAAAAACCAATTATTATTATTATTATTGTTTAGTCAATTGAAAACATCCCTTTGTGACGTCTCTTTCTTGCTCCATCTCTATGCTGTGTCATGTTCGGCCATGTTTACTTATAAGTTTGTTCAGGCCGCATTCAAGCCAGCACGATCCAGATAAAAATTTATTCACCATCATTTTGGTGCACCAATTTTTCCTTCCTATTCAACACCAGAACAGAGTGCTTCTTGGCTTTCCAGGAAGCAGAGTGTATCACAGAGTCCGTGCAAAAATATTGGCCACAAAAAAAAAATAAAGAAATATGTCTTCGTACCTTTCTACAGATGTATATTATTAACAAATTATTAACATATCGAGAACTCAGGAAGACATCTTGGACATAGAAAAAAAGTAAGGAGATCATATTAGGATATTTTTCTATTATTCGCTTTCTTAAAAAAAACATACCACTACATGAAACGATTTCTACTGTTGCTACTACGATTGTTCCTCAATTCAGCGATATTTGAGCGCTTTTGCAGTTCTCGAGAGCTGCACAGACATACTCCTTTAATTGAAATGCAAGCGAGGCGTGCTATCGCAAGCTCCAGGATTGTTTGTGTGCAGCCTTCACAGCATCAAACTCCTGACTTTCCCATTTGTGCCTTCCCATCTTCAAGAAAAACATAACTAAGCTTCCTTCTTTTCTCTTCATACTTGCATGACCGAAGCTTCCCTGGCTGCCCTAATCGCCACAGCCTTCTTCGTAGCTCACAATCTCGAAACGCAAAACGCTCGCTAAAATAATTCCCCACTCGCCCGGTTGCGTGGCGCGCTGGGCGGGCAAGCTTATTTCAAAATCCAGGCAAAGGTCCCGCCAAATATGCCTGCTAAAAAAAAAGAGGCATGCTCGCGCACGCATCTAGGCTAACTCGCGTTGACGTAAACGCCACATCAAGCTTTTATCTTTGTGACTTGGGGCGCTACATACAAAGAGTGAGAAATAGGAGCTTAGTTGCTTTGTTACTGTGCACCTATTAACCTCGCGAGCACATCCACATTCCAGAATGACTGTAATATTCCGCGAGAGAATAAACTTTTCCGAAGAGGAGACGAAAACGAAACAACAATATCTGAAGTATAACCGACCAAGCAGTGCATCGGAAAGGAAAAATAAAATAAATGACTAAAACAGTCCTCGATTCAATTGCAATGCCTATTCGTCGTAGCGTCTTCACTCGAGAAGCTTGCTTACGGATCGCGCCGGCTCTTCTCGAAGCTGTCCTTTGTGCGTCCAAGGTGGAGGGGCAGCGGCTTCTCGGCTTCGGCTACGGCTTTGACTTCCTTTCTTCTCTCGGCTCGACGGAGCTCTTCCAACGCGTGGGGGTCGTGGGCGGGCGCCGGGAGCTTCGGGAGGCGCAGGCACCCCTCGCCTGCCACTCGAGCAGATCCCGAAACTCTCGCGACTGATCCCGATATCAGTGCGCGAACAGAAGTTCTGTCAGAACAAAGCCGGCCGCCCTAAAAGAGGGCGCCACTTGAGTCTGCAGCCGAGTAGTTTTGAAAAGGGAAAAAATAAAAAACAGAATTTTGTTTTTTGCTCGCACGTTTGTTTGTTTATTTGTTTCGACAAGATCAGCTCTCACGTGCACTACTACTTCGCTTGGCTTGCAGCCTTCTCGGCGCTTGCTCCCTTCACTTCTCGACTTTGCCTGCCTGCCTGCCTGCTTGCCAGAAGTCGGCAGAAAGTTTAGAGGTTTGTCAATAGCGCGCTTCGGGCGGAAGCTTTACCGTCGCAGCAAAAATTTCGAGGTCGCAAGTGAAAGGTCGTTTTAAAAGTGATGTGAAAGGCAGTCTTGGCATTCAGGAAGAAAAAAAAGGCATTTGCGCGAAAATTTTGCAACCCCTGCGAATTATTGTCCGTCTTTAAGGGTCATCTTCGGTCACACACACTAAACTTTGAGGGGTTCTGTTTACAAAAAATATTGTCGACGTATAGCGCCTCGAAGCGTATTGACGTCATTTTATTACTCTTTCTCTATTTTTAATCAGCTGCTCAGCACGTGGAGTCAACCCATAGGTTGCAACGAGGACAAAAGCTCAGTTGGGCACATAAACATGTACTGACACATGAACTGCTAATTACTTCTGTGAAAACAATTCCTTGACCTTGCTTTCCGCCTATCAGCCAGTTTCTTAGTGGTTGTGACAACCAAGCAGGAAATGCTATCTGTTCTTTGAGATAAATGCACCGTAAAATGAAAATAAATACTGCTTAAGGATAGCGGAAAAGTGATCGCGCATAAAATGGCTTTTCTTCGCAATACATTTCAAGTGAAAAGTCAAATACAATGTTTACCATTTATTTTCCTAGTTTATTTGTTGTGCTTATTGTTCTTTTATCTTATTCGTTTTATGTCTTTTTTTGAAAAATATATGCAAATAATATTAATTGACTGCCCAGCACTAACTCTTGGTTTTCTTTTATAATTGTTGGCACTTACCTTGTACAGCAACCGGTTGTGCATGTAGCCAGAGTGCGTAAGACATGTTAGTGCGACCTTTTGCGATCGACGCAAAATTGAAAAAAACAAGCGGTAATGGTTTAGCAAGGCAAACTACTAAGCTATTAGGCTAACAGCTGCGCGCCGCCATTACCTGGAAAGTAAAACGCTTGCAGAGTGACGCTAAAATTCACCAGCGCTTACGCTTTCCGGGTAAGCTGTAGAACTCAGCGAGAGCTGTGCTGAGTTGTGCCTGCTTACCAACCATCTGTATGGCCTCGCGGAACGCCAACTGGCTGCTATATAAGAGGGTCTTAATGACATTCGCTTTGAATCGGGCAATGGTACGTGAGTGCCAGCTTGCCTAGTAATTGAAAATGAATGTTTTTGCTTCAAGGTTTAGGGTATTTAGATTAGCGCCACGAAGTGACTCAGGCTATGGGGGACACAGTAGTTGAGAGCTCCGCTTGGAGTTCTTTAACGTGCCCTGACCTCGCACAGTACATGGGCCTCAAGCATTTAGCCTGCGTCGAAATGTGACCGGCGCACTTTAGCCTGCACTCAGCGATATCGCCACTCTTTGTGTCCGGCTCCACCTGCCTCCTAGGTGGCGCATGGGCCACCCAGGTCACGTGACCTCGTGACGCCTTCACCAGTCGCCCATCGGATTGTGAGAAATCTGTCCACCGTAGCAGGTAATCGGTCAATTAATGATTGGTCGCGAGAGGTTGCTCACAAAGAGGAACCGAAGTCTCATAAGCCCCACCGACGACACCACCTCTCATTGCAAAGCAGGGGCATATCGCTTAAGCGTGCGTTGTGTTGGGTTTTATGGCACATAGGCAACTAAGGCCATCATGCGTCAAACGCTCTGCACCACTGCACCAGGAGTGGTATGACGACCCTCAGCGACATATGAATGCAAAGTAGAGAAGGACCAATTCCGCGTATATGGGCATTAGTAATTAAGGCTATCGCGTCATACCCTTAAAGTGGAGCTTAAGTATCCTCTTCAGCATTAGTGCGCAATCACGGAGGCCCTCACTCACGATTTCGCAGACCTTTGTCTGAGGCCTGCTTGACCTTGAAAACCGAGCTTCGACCAACACCTAAACTGAAGTGGAAACCAAAATACTAGTCCACCTAAATCGCATTTGGCTTAAGCACGCTAAACTGTCCGTCATATTTTTTTTTTTACTTTCAGTTCTATTGTGGTTCCTTCCCATTCTTATCTGTCTTCTACGTTTTGAGCTATACCATTCTGATTTCTGTGACGGTTCAGGAAATTGTTCTATTCTGCTTTTACGACCCCTGTGGTCTCTGTAGCTTTGTCGTCTCTATAGCTGATGTGCTAATTTTACTTTCTCTATCCCTAAAACCTACAGATTCTTGAAAGCTGACCATGTCATCTTTGATATCTGGATGCATGCCTTTAAATTCTCTCAAGACATGTTTGATGTGTTCCACACTGCTCCCTCGTGCTACACAGATATCATCTCCCTGTTCATACTTATTTCTATATTATCGGGTCCTGCGGCAGCCTGATCTAGCCTGAAAAAGGAGGTCACTGCCTTTTGCATTATCATACAGCGTTTCCTTCTGGATATCGTTCTTTAATAATAATTAATAATAATAATTGTTTTTTGAGGAAAAAGGAAATGGCGCCGTATCTCTCATATCGTTGGACACCTGAACCGCGCCGTAATGGAGGGAATAAAGGAGAAAGTGAAAGAAGACAGGAAGAAAGAGGTGCCGTAGTGGAGGGCTCCGGAATAATTTCGACCACCTGGGGATCTTTAACGTCCACTGACATCGCTCGGCACACGGGCGCCTTAGCGTTTTGCCTCCATAAAAACGCAGCCGCCGCGGTCGGGTTCGAACCCGGGAACTCCGGATCAGCAGCCGAGCGCCCTAACCACTGAGCCACCGCGGCGGGGCGAATATCGTTCTTTCCGTCTGAATTCACGAAAAATGGTTCTCTTGTTCTTTCCGTCTATAAATTCACAAAAAATTGGTCACTTGTGCAATTGTTTCTACCAGTTCGCAGTCCCGGTTTCAGTAACATTCTTTTTCCTACTGTAGCATGTGTAGCCTCTCGCATGCATTCTAGTACGCTTCCACCCCCACCCCCCCTCCATGTCTGCGTCTTTACTGCAGAAGTACCTGCAGACTTCGGCTGCCCACCACTTCTCATTCATTCTCATTAGTCTCTCCTCAAACGATAATTTGATCTGTGCTTCCCGTGCTTCAAAGGACGGCCAACACATTTGGATCTTCCATGAACCCACGCAGCTAATCTGTCAACCTTTCTTTGGTTAATCTTACTCTTTGTTCCATACTCAAGTTCAAGTGACTACCGTGTTCGCAAATGTCAGCCCTGGAGCCGTTACACGTATTAGGCTACACAACTCCACGGCCTTCGTATTACTTCATATCTATCATATCCCCACAGTGCTCTATGCTTCATTATGGCTACGTTCGGAAACGTCCCTTTCGGAGACAGCTAACTGACCGAGGCAAGTGCCAAAAGCGGATGCGGCGTCTGTTCTTGATGGTTTAACAGCACCACGTCGCTATTAAGCATCTCCTACATATTCATCGCGTCTTAAGCGGACACAGCTCAATCACAGGTTGAGGGGACGATAAATGTGGATGGATGGATGGATGGATGGATGGATGGATGGATGGATGGATGGATGGATGGATGGATGGATGGATGGATGGATGGACGGACGGACGGACGGACGGACGGACGGACGGACGGACGGACGGACGGACGGACGGATGGATGGATGGACGGACGGACGGACGGACGGACGGACGGACGGAGGGAGGGACGGACGGACGGACGGACGGACGGACGGACGGGTGGGTGGATGGATGGATGGATGGATGGATGGATGGATGGATGGATGGATGGATGGATGCATGGATGGATGGATGGATGGATGGATGGATGGATGGATGGATGGATGGATGGATGGATGGACGGACGGACGGACGGATGTATGGATGGATGGACGGACGGACGGACGGACGGGTGAATGGATGGATGGATGGATGGATGGATGGATGGATGGATGGATGGATGGATGGATGGATGGATGGATGGATGGATGGATGGACGGACGGACGGACGGACGGACGGATGGATGGATGGATGGATGGATGGATGGATGGATGGATGGATGGATGGATGGATGGATGGATGGATGGATGGATGGATGGATGGATGGATGGATGGATACGGCTGAACCCTTTAAATCAGGCGGTGGCTCAAGCCACCTAGCCATGACTTATGGGAGTACTATCTGTCAGCGCCATCTCGTGCTAAGCATGCAGACTAAATGTGGCGAAAGAAGACGCAATGCCTTCTCGCGCTAAGCAGTCTAAAACCGCATTGGTCGACGCGTGCTTCGGTGCAAAAATCTCCTACACACATCAGTCGCAGAATAAAACGTCTATAACGTGTTTAGAGCAACATAGAGCCCAGAAGATGTCATCTTGTCGCCACTGCATACAAGGTTTAATATAATAATTGGTTTTTGTGGAAAGGAAATGGCGCAGTATCTGTCTCATATATCGGCGGACACCTGAACCTTGCCTTAAGGGAAGGTATAAAGGAGGGACTGAAAGAAGAAGAAAAAGGTGCCGTAGTGGAGGGCTCCGGAATAATTTCGACCACCTGCGGATCTTTAACGTGCACTGACATCGCACAGCACACGGGCGCCTTAGCGTTTTGCCTCCATAAAGACGCAGCCGCCGCGGTCGGGTTCGAACCCGGGAACTCCGGATCAGTAACCGAGCGCCCTAACCACTGAGCCACCGCGGCGGGTGGCTACAAGGTTTCATGCTGACTTTCTTACACAACGCTCAGTCAGTCGGAATGAATGAAACCACGTTTTTTCCGCACTGGAATCCTCCAGGAGCCCTAAAATCAGAGAGAGAGCGAGAGAGGGGGGGGGGGGGGGGCGACGGCAGCGAATATGGTGCACTCACAGTTAGAAAGCGAGAGGGAAGGAAACGAATAAGTAGTGTACCTTCTCCTCGAATGGAGGCGCTGCTGGTCACAAGGAGCGAAGAACTGCACCAGCAATGCGCCACGTTTTAGAGCGAGCGAAAGCTGTACTCCTTCGGGTAATAATAATAATAATAATAATAATAATAATAATAATAATAATAATAATAATAATAATAATAATAATAATAATATTATTATTATTAATAATAATAATAATCTTTATTTCTCTCTTTCCACAGAATACAGAATGAGAGCGACGTAAGGGTAAAAGCCGCATGCAGCGGCTTTAAAAAGTCCCATTACGCCCCATATGACAGTATGACGAGTAAACAGCTTAGTCATGGCAAATGCAGAGAAATACTGGGAACATTGGAATACATTGCGAATTTTGTGAACGTATAAAGGCAAAAATACAGTAGGGATAAGTAAGAAAATATACGCACAAAATTGACAACAGACAAAATTGGCAATGACAAAATTTACAAAATTGACACCATACATTAATTTAGGAGTGGCAAAACACATAATTAACTTATTTTTGGATATTTCTTCCAGTGAGATGTTATTACGTTCAAGTGTGTTAAGGTAACAGGGAAGTTTATAGGCGCTTGATTGAAATCTGTACACAATCCGACAAAACGGTGTAGACCAGGCGGTGCAACGGCGTACATTGTACATGGGCACATGGCTTTGAAGGTTGAATAGTATCAACATATCTGCGTTGTTTGTTCTAATAGCATTCTTGTACATAAGAATTAATTTGAAGCCATAAAGATTAGGCACTTGAATGATGTTAAACTCGGAATAATAGCTTTCTGTGTGGGCATACCATGGTATGTTAGCAATTAATCTTATCGCACGTTTCTGAGTAACAATAATCTTGGATAAATTATGCTTCGTACCTGTGCCCCAGACAGTGTGGCAATAACTAAGTATTGGAACTAAGAAAGCGTTGTAGATTAATAGTTTAATTCTTGGTGATAGCACATACCGTTGACGACATTGCACCCCATTCACTTTGTTTATTTTTGATCGTATGTTATTAATTTAGACATCCCAAATAAGCGATTCCGAGAAAGTTACTCCCAGATATTTGATAGTACGCACGATTTCAATATAGTTGTTCCCAAACCTAAGCATAATATCTTTTACAACTTTGTTTTTCGCTCGAAATACTATGGCTTTAGTTTTGCTTGTGTTCACCTTTAGGTAATTTTCCTGCTACCACTGACACATGTATTGCAAAACCTCATTACCTCTAGAGGATAAATCATCTTCTCTACTACCCGTAATGAGCACCGTAAGGTCATCAGCGTAGGCAGTAAGGTTCACCGGTAGCTTAGTGTAAAATATATCATTTAAGTAAACTAAAAATAACAAAGGGCCTAAGACAAATTCCTATTTCGATGTGGATGAGACAATGACCATCAATGCCTCAGAAGGCAAAACCGAACTTAATTTCGTGGTAGTATGGCCCAAGCTATAGTAGTATGACCCCGTGATCATGACTATGACCATTAGATACCTGACATTGACCCTTGACCTTGAAATTTGTTTTAAAACAGTAGAGACCATGCTTAACAGAGCTTTCGGTCGTTTAACTAGGTTCAAGTCACGTTGAACCCCCGCCATTTTTTTCTTTGTTAAAACTTTCTGTGAGCCAGTTGTAGGAGGGGGAGCAGAGCAGGGCACAGATGGTAATCGCCACAGGGCTGCTGCGCAATACTAATCGTTTACTGTTAATGCAAATGGGTAGGAAGGCTTCATTATTTTTTGTTAATCTCTTGAGTGAAGAAAGCGCGACCACTGGCGGGAGAAGGTCCAAGCATTTGTGATATTTTGGGTCAAGCGGCTCGTACCTTGAGGGACAATGAATATAGCAACAGTGAAACAGAAATCTCCTGCTTTTCGGTAACTAATAGCATTGCCTACTCATCCACATTTTTCTTTTCTCTTACACCTAATCACTGCCACTGCTACAAATCTTATGAGTTTACCTGTCGCTTCTTAGTCTCCTTGATAATGTAGACAATCACGTGTCTCATTATTGGATTAACGTGATAAGTTGGGCTAGTTGGTACGTAATCCTGGTTAACGAGCGCAAAAAGACGAAGATACTTTCTAACTATAGCTCTCCCCTTTCTTCCCCTCTCCCTCTCCTTTTATTCCCGCTAGCCGCAGCTCAGTTGCTTCAGGTGTAGATGGCAGATGACGCGGCTAGCAACATCTTTTCCTTCCATTGTAAGCTTGTTTATATATAGCCACTAACACTAGCAAGCAGAGAAGAAGACGATTGCTGTGCGCATGCGCGTTGCCTTGCTGATACCGCCGAAGTGAACTGTTAAACGTTGTGACATTCCTTGTGTGTGCTACGAGGTTCCGCGTTCGACGGCGCGGCGTAGACGGAGACCCAGATGACAGCGGCATCATCAATTACCCAGCCATGCTCTTTGAGTGACGACCAGAACGAAGGGGTTTAAGCCCAACCGGGCCCAACCGGACCCGCCGCCGCCGCCGCGGGGAAACGGGCTTATCCTCCCCAATTGGCGTGGCGGTTCCAGGGGCGGCCCTCCCGAGCACATTCCAGGACAAGGGAACTGTCAGCGATCCAGAGCGCGCCTTACCTTGAGGAGCGAGTGTCAGTTGATGGATGAAGAATGGAGGCCGGTGACCCGCGGGAACTGTCAGCGGGCCAGAGCGCGCCGTACCACAGCCGACGCTATGCGCTACCGCGAAGACAACCTTCTTTCCCTCGGACTCAACACGTGAGGGGAGCGAGACGATAAGTGCGGTGGTATGTTTGTGCGCCCAAGTGAAAGCCCTAGCCCCCCTCCTTCCCCTCCGGCGTCGGCGTCCTCACCCTAGGGAGTGTGGAGAAGAGGATATAAAAATCGACAAGCAGTACGGAAGAAGAACGCTCAGGACGACATCGTTCGCCAAGAGGGCCTTCAGCGCCGAAGCCCGACGGCGTGCAGCTTCTGCCAGCAACCGCTCGAGCCCAACTCCGGAGCCACTCCATCGCCACCATGAAGTCGTCGGCACGTAAGCTCGGACGCCCCAGCCTCTGAATCTTAATCATGTATAATTATTGAATATATCTGTTTGTTTAAACTGAGCCATACGGTGTCTCTTTGCCTCTCCGTCCCGTGTGGACCTGCGCATTATGGCGGTCATCACACTGGTGTCAGAGGTGGGGTCTCAAAAGCAAATGTCCTCTGAATGCTGTGACATTCATGACTTCAAAATTGTAATCAAAAGGGAATCACGGGACTGATTGTGGGACTTTTACCCCCATTTGAGAGGCTTGAGGCACTGGAGGGCTTGAGAAAAAAAAAATGACTGTATCTGAGGGAGCTCCCACTCCACAGCCGTCGCTCGGAGCAAGCATGCTGGCATTAGGAAGCGTCATTCCGACGTTTACGGGAGATAAGACAGGGGTTCCAATCTGCGATTTCTTTTCCATGCTAGAAGAGATTGGGAAAATGGGGGGATGGTCCGATGCTCAAATGCTGGGAATGGCGAGGTGTAAGATGGCAGGAGCTGCTCATGATTTTGCATGGCGAGACGAAAAAGTAAAATCCACAAAATCATTTGCGGAATTTAAGAAGCTCGCGTTTGAGCATTTCGACACTGAACCACGTCACGTGCGGGTACAGAGGTTCCGTGACGCCGGACAGATGGTAGGGGAGGACGTGCGAACATTTGCGTCGCGGCTTCAGCGCCTAGCACGCGATACGTTAAGCAGGGAGGAGGAAGGAGACCAGCTAAGGAAGAAATACGCGGAGGATCTACTTAAAGAGGAAATGACCGCTTTGTTCGTGGCTGGTCTGCAAGACCCCGTGCGCCGGATCGTGCTCTCGCGCAAGCCGAGCAATTTCGACCAAGCCGTGGAGGCCGCATTGGATGAGGAACGAAATGAGGCGTTAACGACCGCCGCAGCGAGAGTACGCGTCATAGAGAGAGCGGTGCTCAACCCTGAGGTTGCTCTCTTGAGAGAGCGGTTAGATCGCTTGGAACAGCTGCTATCTCAGCAGGTAGAACGCCAGGTTGAAGCGCGCGCTCAACAGCCCCATTCGCTGGAAACCGGAGACCGCCACAAAGCTACAGGCGCGGTATGCGAGATTTTGAAGAAATCGTATGCTTCGCTTGCCAGGGTCGCGGACACATCGCCAGGTTCTGCCAAAACGTGCGCCGTGGGGAGCCACAAAGAGAAGCAGGCGAGACAGCCCTAAGCAAGCCTACAGCAGGGCTCCAGATACCGAGACAAAAAACTAGTTAGTCCTCCCCAGCCTGAGGAGCGTGGGGAGGGAGCAGTGGATGATGAGGTGGTGGTAGTTTGTGTGGCCGACGAGGCATGCCCTGTTGTGCGTTGCAAGTTAAATGGTTGTTGCATGGAATTGTTGATAGATACGGGGTCAAAGGTGACATTGCTTAAGGAGAGCAGTTTTAACACGCTTCGAAGGAAGGGGGACCGCGAGGTGTTGGAAGCGTCTGGTGGTATGGCAAACAAATTTGTAGGCATAACGGGGGATCCTCTTGGCATAAGTGGACTCTACCGGTTACACTTCTCTCTCGGCGGAATTGCATTGGAGCACCCCTGCTACGTATGCCCGGACACGGTGTCTCTGCCAAACGGAGTGTCAGGTATATTAGGGCAGGATTTTTTGAGAAAAGGGAAGGTAGTAGTCTCATTCTCTGAGGAAGAGGTTAATGCGGGCGGATCAAAAGTTCCGTTTTTGAACAGGAGAGGGGCTGAGATTCGCATTACCGATATTGACACCCGTCAAACAGTGGGATCATTGGAGAAGGTATATTCGCGGGTTGCCGTCAGGATGGTCGATGAGGCGGTCGTCCTTCCTTGGTCGGAGCACATTTTGTACGCGTTTGTGCCTTCAGATGTAGAGAGCGGCGCCGTTGGAGTGCTGGAGCCGGTCGACTCTCTCAGCAATGGCCTGAAGGCAGCCGCGTGCCTCGTGACAGTTAATGACGCCCACAGAGTGCCCCTACGGGTGGTTAACTGTAGCCAGCAGCCACTGAGCCTTCCCAAGAACAAAACATTGGCTTTCTTCACCTCTGCGATAGAGAAACGTGAGCCCACCGATACGGTACTCGCAACTGTAGAGCATGCTAGTCCTTCGGCTGCTCCAAAGGTGTCATTCGATCTTTCTCACGTAAAATCCAGGGAGAGGGAGGCTCTGGCTGGTTTGCTGAACGACTACTCGGAGGTATTCGCCGCGTCCAACCTGGATTTGGGCTGCTGTGGCGTTATAAAGCACAAGATAGAAACCGGCACTTCATCGCCCGTTTACCAGCGTGCGTACAGGATTCCTTACTCCCAACGTGAGGAGATGGAGCGGCAGGTGCAGGACCTGATTGATCGCGGCATTGTCGAACACTCAAAGTCACCCTGGGGAGCACCAGCACTATTGGTGGAAAAGCCAGATGGCTCGTATCGATTGGTAGTGGACTACCGCAAACTAAATGCCGTAACTCGCATCGATCCATACCCCATCCCCAATATACAGGAGACGCTTTCTCAGCTGGGCTCTGCCAGGTACTTCACGGTAGTGGACATGGCGGCGGGATTCTGGCAGATAGCAATGGATCCGGCAGATGCCGAGAAAACAGCATTCAACACGCCCTCAGGGCACTATGAATGGAAAAGAATGCCGATGGGTCTGGCCAACAGCCCTGCTGTCTGGCAGAGAACCGCTGATGTTATCCTGGCAGGTCTTCTGGGGAGGCTGTGCTTCGTGTATATGGATGACATTATCATATACAGTGACAGCTTTGAGAACCATTTGCGCGATATTGAGCAGGTTTTGGTGCGACTAAGAGGAGCGGGTCTCAAGCTGAAGCCCTCTAAGTGCCAATTCCTCAAAAACGAGGTGAAATACCTCGGGCACGTTGTTTCAGCTGACGGCATGCGACCGGACCCTGAGAAACTAAGGTGTGTCTCGGATTTTCCATCCCCGACTAGCGTCCGCCAGGTCCGGCAGTTTCTCGGCCTGATCGGTTACTACCGAAGGCACATAGAGGAGTTCGCCAAGCTCGCTAAGCCGCTCACCGCCTTAACAGCCAAAAATGTCGCCTTTCGCTGGGACGAAAACGCGGAGAATGCTTTTGGGGCCCTGAAAAGGAAGCTAATGAGTGCACCGCTGTTGCGCCACCCGGATTTTAATTTGCCCTTCGTTATGGCCACAGATGCGTCAAAGTTCGCAGTTGGTGCCGTGCTATCTCAGGTTATCGAGGGCAAAGAACATCCCGTTGCTTTTGCTAGCCGACAGCTGAGCCCCACAGAGCAAAAGTACGGAGCTACGGAAAGGGAGGGCCTCGCCGTTGTCAGGGCAGTAAAGCACTTCAGATGCTACCTTTACGGCCGCAAATTCAAGCTAGGCACAGACTGCCATCCTCTGAAATGGGTGATGAGTGTCAGGGACCCTAGCTCGCGACTCGCTAGATGGAATCTACACCTGCAGGAATACTGCTTTGAAGTTGAGCACAAGTCAGGAAAGACGCATCTGAATGCTGATGCATTCAGCCGCACAGCTGCCGTGGCAGCTATAGATGAGTTTGTCCCCGTAGTCGACCCCGCCGAATTACGCACAGAGCAGTGCAAAGATCCTGACCTGAAGCGAATAATCGAAAGCTTAGAGGGCGCACCGTCTCACCCCGAACAGCTAGGTTATTTCATTGGCAAAGACGGCACCCTGTGTCGGCGCACGAGGCCAACCAGGAAAGGGAGACCAGAGAAAACCGCTTGGGAGAGAGTCGTCATACCTCGGTCGTGGACAGAAAGGGTTCTTTGCGCGTTTCACGATGCGCCATGCGCCGGTCATTTTGGCGTAGCGAAGACACGCAGGCGTGTGGAGCGTTTGTACTTTTGGGGTGGCATGCGACAGGATGTTAGAGACTACTGTGCGAAGTGTCATTCCTGTCTCGAAAGAAAAACACCCAAGGGACGAAGACCAGCTCCAATTCAGCCGTTCCCTGAGGTTTCGGCTCCCTTCGAGCGGACAGGTATGGACATAATGGGCCCATTGCCCACGACCACTTCCGGAAACAAGTACATTTTAGTATTTGTCGATCACCTTTCAAAATACGCGGAAGCGGTAGCACTCCCAGATCAGAAGGCAGACACGGTTGCAAGAGCATTTGTCGAACAGATCGTGCTCCGACATGGATCCCCGAGGCAACTCTTGACAGATCGGGGAACGAACTTCGTGTCGCAGCTAATGAGGAGAGTTTGCGAGCTGCTTAAGATCGCTAAGAAGCAGACAACACCGTACCATCCGGCTTGCAACGGCGCGGTGGAGCGACTGAACCAAACCGTGGTCGGGTTCCTGTCGCATTTTGTTTCGCGCGACCAGCGGGACTGGGACTTGTGGCTCCCGTATGCAATGTTTGCCTACAATTCCGCAGCACACGAGAGCACGGGCGAATCGCCATTCTTTCTTCTCTACGGCCGAGACCCGGACCAGCCTAGTGAAGTGCCAGAGGGCCCCCGTCGTGTCCCATACGCTTCACTGGACGACTACAAGGTGGAGCTAGAATCGCGCTTGCAAGTGGCGAGGGACATCGCAAAGGAGGCCTTAAAGAAAGCGGCGAAGCGCAGGAAGGAGGTGCACGATCGCAGTGCTAGAGACGCGCCGTTTAATGTGGGGGACAGCGTGTACATTGAAAACTGCCAAAGGCAGATTGGGCTAGCTCGTAAGTTCCAGACGAAGTGGAGAGGACCGCGCGAGGTTGTCGAGAAGCTTTCTCCGATAAACTTCAGAGTCCGAGACGTGAACCGGCGCTTGATAAGGATACACGCAAATCGCCTCAAGTCGGCACCGGTTCAGTATTCACGAAATGAGGAAAGGGAAAGCGCGGATTTTGATGGGGACAGAAGTGAAGCGGAGCGCGCAGATAGTTCGCAAGAAACGCCCTCTCCTGCATTTGTTCGGCAGGCGCCAGAGGTGACGGCCGGAATGCCACCGGATTTACTTCATGCATTGCTAGAAGAAGAAGCGCGCGAGGTTGCCGCGCAGATAACGCCAGGGGAGGCTCCTGCCACGAGCCCTCGCGAGTCCCAAAGCAGACAAAGGGTCACAGACTTACTTAGTATGACTCATGAAGGCCGATATCCGCTGCGAAATCGGAAAGCTAAGTCGGACTAATGGCGTAAACAGAGCGGAGTTGTGAACTGGTTAGAATTGTGTAATGCCACAGCTCATAACATTGCTATGTGCTAATGTGTTAAGTTATCGGAGTTGGTAGTTAAACCTTTCAGTCATTAAGTAACACCTTCACAGGAGAGCATGCGGAGCGCATGCAGAACCTGCCCTAGTTCCTTTCGTTATCTATATTTTTGTCTGTGCCGTGATCGTGCTAGAAGTGGGAGCTCCTTTGTAACTGTGGTAAATTTATTTCGTCCAGTTTGGACTAGAAAGGAGAGGCTTGGGTGCTGAGTTTCATGTTTATCTGTAAAAGAAGATCAGTGCTGCCCCTGGAGACGCCAGTTATGACAGCGGAGGCATATGGTGTTGTGCAGTGGTGTTGAGTGCAGCGAAAAGTGTTTTGTCGGACGCACTGTGCGAGGCGATTCAGAAAGACAAGGGGAGCTGCGTGGACTCAAATGTTCGGAGAACATTCTTCTGGAGGGTGAGCGAGTGTGACATTCCTTGTGTGTGCTACGAGGTTTCGCGTTCGACGGCGCGGCGTAGACGGAGACCCAGATGACAGCGGCATCATCAATTACCCAGCCATGCTCTTTGAGTGACGACCAGAACGAAGGGGTTTAAGCCCAACCGGGCCCAACCGGACCCGCCGCCGCCGCCGCGGGGAAACGGGCTTATCCTCCCCAATTGGCGTGGCGGTTCCAGGGGCGGCCCTCCCGAGCACATTCCAGGACAAGGGAACTGTCAGCGATCCAGAGCGCGCCTTACATTGAGGAGCGAGTGTCAGTTGATGGATGAAGAATGGAGGCCGGTGACCCGCGGGAACTGTCAGCGGGCCAGAGCGCGCCGTACCACAGCCGACGCTATGCGCTACCGCGAAGAAAACCTTCTTTCCCTCGGACTCAACACGTGAGGGGAGCGAGACGATAAGTGCGGTGGTATGTTTGTGCGCCCAAGTGAAAGCCCTAGCCCCCCCTCCTTCCCCTCCGGCGTGGGCGTCCTCACCCTAGGGAGTGTGGAGAAGAGGATATAAAAATCGACAAGCAGTACGGAAGAAGAACGCTCAGGACGACATCGTTCGCCAAGAGGGCCTTCAGCGCCGAAGCCCGACGGCGTGCAGCTTCTGCCAGCAACCGCTCGAGCCCAACTCCGGAGCCACTCCATCGCCACCATGAAGTCGTCGGCACGTAAGCTCGGACGCCCCAGCCTCTGAATCTTAATCATGTATAATTATTGAATATATCTGTTTGTTTAAACTGAGCCATACGGTGTCTCTTTGCCTCTCCGTCCCGTGTGGACCTGCGCATTATGGGGGTCATCACAACGTGCTGCAGACGCCACTGGCAACACGCTCCCGTGTTGCTCTCAACCTTTTCGAGTCCTGTGTATTTCGCGGCCCTTTCTGGGACAGAACGATGTGTGCGCTGGGAGAGGTTTCTCTGTTCCCCTGAGCTGTCCCGCAACCTTGGCCATGTAGACTAGCGGACTCCCCGGGTGTCTCAGCTGTCGGTTATTTATTTATTTATTTATTTATTTATTTATTTATTTATTTATTTATTTATTTATTTGTGACATCATTCAGACTGTGGAGCATGTACTAGTGGTGTGTCCAGTATATCCGCGCGAAAGAGTAAGGTGGGCCGCTTCCTTGAAGCGTTTAGACAAAGGTCGGCTCTCGGAGGACTTGCTGCTAGGAGCTCTGCCACAGAATTGGAAAGCAATCCGGGCGTCTTCGCATTTCATGGGCGACACGGGCCTCGACTTGCGGTTGTGATGCCTTGAAATGTACGTGCACATGTTCTCAAACTCTTCTCAACCTAGCCGTCACATTTAATTTAATCCGGCCACCTGACTTTCTCTAGCCCCCTGCTACTCTAGCCTTCCCTTGAAACCTATTTTTTTGCGCTAAGGGACTATCGGTTTTCTTTGCACTGCATGACGAGTCCATGCCCATTTCTTCAGATTCAGATTTCACGATAGTACCATAATATTAAATCTACATTGGTGGCGTTGTTTTGTGCATGGCTTTGTGCGATAGGCCGTGCCAGTCAGCTGGTTCACAGAACTGACACAAGAAACCAGCAGGACCATCCCGATTACATTTAGTGCAGGACAAACGGCCTCTCCCGCTATTCTCCAGTTGGGTTTGTCCTGCGCCTCCTGCGAGCCATACTACGCAGCGTAGAATAATGATAATCGGAAACGCGTCTCGATGGGAACAGTGTGGGTACCTTCATACTTTCTGCGTCTAGTCCGGGGCCCCCGCGGAGACCGCCGCCGCACAGCCTCCTTCTATGAAGGCAAGCTCGTCCTTCAGGATCGTGCTGGTCTATGCAACCTCCTACTCCTCCAGTGTGGGATTTTGGTGTGAAGGCACTGCCGGGGTACACTGGGGTAAATAATGTAGCACAATTCCAGCAACGTGGAATCTATCCTCATAAGCGATGGGATGAATTTTGCTGAGTACGGACAGACACGGAATAGAGCCTGTCTGAGGCTTTCGCATCGCCTCCTCTCCAGTGGGATCAGGATGAGCCGGAGGGTATCGTCTCCTGCTTCCCCTTATGTCGAAAATTCCTCACCTGACGTCCTAACTGCTTGACTGACTCTCCGCCATCCTCGGATGCGTTTTTCCTCTTTTGAAATCCACTCTGTTGCCAAAATGATCCATCCGTCATGTTTTGTTTGCGTTGCACGCGCCACGCAAGTGCATTTTCTCTGCTTCATTTGCGCTGGAATATTATTAAGCTGGTTAGTCCTCTCGTCCTCTCTGCTCTCTTCCCGTCTCTTA
Organism: Amblyomma americanum; assembly: GCF_052857255.1. Lineage (NCBI taxonomy): Eukaryota > Metazoa > Arthropoda > Arachnida > Ixodida > Ixodidae > Amblyomma > Amblyomma americanum. Next base: position 101,446,513 of record NC_135499.1, on the reverse strand, counting down.
ACGTTACACATATCATAAACACCGAAAGCTATTGCTAGGACTATTTAGCACCGGAGCAGCATTACGCCGACCAGCTTATTCTGTTTAGCACGAAATGGTTGTCACGGATCTCCCCGGAGAATGCTGAGGCCGAAAGAATGGACTAGGCGACAGATGTACCCACACAGACGCACATTTAATACACCCTACGTGACACACACTAGCACACAAAACTAACTAACAAACTAACACAAAGACTATAAATACACACAACCGGGGAACACTGCTACCATCGTCTACTACTAGCGTTCTACTATTAGCGGTCGGCGTTCGTGCTCACGGTTCGTTGCTGATGCAGCGTTGCGTGGGTACAGTAGCCGGCGTCGAGGTGGCGTTCGAACTACTCAGGCTGGCGTCGCTGGCGGAGTCGTTGACTGCGTCGTACAAGCTCCCGCTCCAAGCGCCAGCAGAGGTGATGCTGACGATGTTGGCGTTGTGGACACCATCTGGATGGGTGGCAACAGCGCTGGAGGCACCCCTGGCCGTAGCAGGTGGTTGCGTCATTCGTTGACTCCCCGGAACGGGCGCAGGAACCTCAGGAAATCTGCGGTGCGACGGCGTAGAACTCGAGATCACCGGAGCAGTAGCTGGCGTTGCTCTCTTCCAGCCGAGGCGTTCCTGACCTGCCGGAACCCCCGCTTCTCTGTTCTTTCCCCCTGTGCCTCGCTCTCTGTCGCGGTTTTATAACCTTGACGTTGGTTCACGTCATCCTTGTCGTCTCCTCCGCCAATCATCTCTTCGCACCTCACCGAATACTTCTTCTTCATCTTGTTTATTCTTTGTTTAATACACGTCATCCATATCGCCATCCTCGTCGTCTTCTTCAAACCTCTTTCGCTCAAACTTCTCTCAAACTCCCTATTATATGTGACAATGGTACTGCAAGGATCTTTAGCCACAATTGGTGTTTCCGCGTTCTTCGTCTTCTTAAGGTGAAATTGCGCTGCGTCCACCGCTTGGCACGCGAGGTTATTGCACACAGTGCTTAGTCACGAGATAGCGCTGTCAAACCGCTTCGAAGTGATTTGCGTGGTGATATAAGTGAGACTTGCGGCATTGCGGGGTCTTTTTGTGCAGTACATATTGATTTCTGAAGAGATTATTGCGCGTAAGCGCTCTGAAGATCGGAAGCGCAGTCAGCGTTGTCGTGGTGGTGGTTCAGTTAGCGTCTCGTGAACAACAATCTTCCATCAACCCCTAAACCTGCGTCGACTTCGCCTTAGAGAGGGACCTCCTCACCAACAGTGTTGGGTGCATCAGCAATCACTTCAGCGGTCGCAAAGCGGTTCCCTTAGCGACTAAACAGCTCTCGCTGAGTTCTGTGACTTACCCAGCATGGACAAGTAGTAGACATTTTTTTTATAACTTCCTTCGTCGTGTTCAAGTTTATTTCAAGCCTTTTTGTTGGTATCCAAGAATCGGCGCCATAGGTAAGTGCAGAGAGGATACAGCTCCTCGATAACTTCGAGTACAGGGATACTGCCAATCAGGGATACTGACCTGAATGTCAATAAGGGATACTGACCTGAATGTGGCTGCCAAATTCACCCGAAATCGCTGTAATAATATGTTTATAATGATTACGGATTATCTAAACTGCTCTTGTGTGAATAATCTACTGCCACTAAGCGTTCCTGGAAAGTTCTGAGCAGGCCTTTTCGCATAGAATCTCCTAGTTTAAGTAAAGCTTGAGGTTTCCACTGTTTTGCACTCTTTCATTTTGCACTGTTGCGAGCTTCGGCCAGCTTAAAACAGGCCAGGACCCGTCGCAGTGCCTCTGTCTCTCGGCCGAATATTTTTCAAAGAATGCCGTCACATTGACAGATGTGATTACGGCCTAATCGCGCCTTCGGGTTCCATTGAAAAATGAAACTATATAAATGACCCGTCATTGTGACTACGAACGAGAAGAGTGCTTTCATGAGATTTTCCTGGCGGCAAAAAAAAACTTTCGCACTTGCTCTAGGGGAATGCTTATTATGAATAGACTGTAATTCACTTTACTTTCGGTTTTCTTCTCACTTTTTTCTCTGCTATTTCGTACGAACTCAAGTGCACACGGTGACGATACCGTGCGCTTATTGAGGCTGCCGTGTACAATCCACACGTTTACAATCGCATTCACTCTTCTCTCGTGTGCGAATGCTTGGACTAGCCGTGTAATTGCGCTGCGCTCCGCGATACATCCATCTTCACAACATTCCAGACTGCGCTTACGGAACTCGAAAGCACGGCGCTGGCAGCAAGAAACCGTTGCACGCTCTCGATTAAGTGGCGCTTATGATGGCGAGAGCTTCTTTTCGCACTAGATCCTCCCTGTCCAGCCGGTCCGCCAAATCAACGCTTGAAGTAGATTAATCACAGAAGAGGTGAATGTTTTCAGAGATTCGAAGATCATTTCTCTTCTGTCTTGATCATCGGTGGATGCCTCGTCTCTTCACTGGTATTAACTCAATTCTCCAATGGCAGCGTTCGTTCTTCTCGAGTGAAATACCGGTGTTCGTTCACCGCCAAGAGATTTAACATGAAGCGGCGTGTCTACAAATGTCGTATTTTTCTCGGCGCCGCCGGAGCCATTCATTCTACCGCCATATTATTTGACGTCGCTTTTCACGGCGTCTGTGCCTAGAACATGCGCAATTATTCTACACATAGGATCAGCAATTTTCGCCGCAGTACCGGAAAGACTCTTTTGGTTCGCTGCCGCCCTCAGCGCAGCATGCGACTGTGTAAATGAAATCTACAATCACTTTCCAAAATTATTGCAGTAGACGTCTGTGTCCAAAGCGGGGCGCATATCACATGTAGTGGATATGTATCATTTTCACGTTGTTGCGTTAAAGGAAAATTGTTTTGAGAGATGTTTTGATTTTTTTGCAAATAACGCATAATTATAGGAAAAGTGTGTTCATAGCAACGCAGGCAAGCGTCATGGGCGGAAGGAAAAAAGAAAGAAAATGTTTCTTACTGTACAGAAAGCATGCAACTTGCTAATTACCTTTTGAAACGGGCATAAGTTACGGAGAACGACAGAACGCGTTCTTGACTTAAAGTGGTATACTTCAGCGGTATAAAGATGCAGCGATGAGAACGTGTAAAGCAAGCATTATTTAGTTAGTTGTTAGATTGCTGGTTGGTTAGTTAGTCGGTTACTTGGTTACTATCTAACTAGTTAACTAGTTATTCAGCTAATCAGCTAGCTAACTAGTTATCTAGCTGGTTAGTCTCTCCCTCCGTTCCCCTTCCCACGTGTAGGGTAGCATACCGGGCGCTGCCTAGTTAACCTCTCTGCCTTTCCGTCTTTCTCTCTCTGTCTCTGTCTCTCTAGTTTGCTAGTTATCTAGCTAACTAGCTAATTCGTTAACTAGATAACAAGTTCACTAGTCAGCAAACTAGTTAGTTAATTAGTTATTTAGTTAGTTAGTTAGTTAGTTAGTTAGTTAGTTAGTTAGTTAGTTAGTTAGTTAGTTAGTTAGTTAGTTAGTTAGTTAGTTAGTTAGTTAGTTAGTTAGTTAGTTAGTTAGTTAGTTAGTTAGTTAGTTAGTTAGTTAGTTAGTTAGTTAGTTAGTTTCATTGATCTGTTTTAATAAGCCAGGAATATAATTTCTGAAATAGGCAGACTGGCTATCTTGCACAGCCAATTCGAAGACGAGTAGACTGGCTTGCCCCGCCGCGGTGGCTCAGTGGTTAGGGCGCTCGACTACTGATCCGGAGTTCCCGGGTTCGAACCCCACCGCGGCGGCTGCGTTTTTATGGAGAAAAAACGCTAAGGCGCCCGTGTGCTGTGCGATGTCAGTGCACGTTAAAGATCCCCAGGTGGTCGAAATTATTCCGGGGCCCTCCACTACGGCACCTCTTCTTCCTTTCTTCTTTCACTCCCTCCTTTATCCCTTCCCTTACGGCGCGGTTCAGGTGTCCAAAGATATATGAGACAGATACTGCGCCATTTCCTTTCCCCCAAAACCAATTATTATTATTATTATTATTATTATTATTAGACTGGCTTTAGCTTTAAAAGTACTAACGAATGTGTACGCTGTAGTTAGGCACTTCCATGTTTTGTACATGGTAGTTTCTTTTGGGAAAGAGGCGTTACGCTAGGTTGCTTCGAAAGAAAACTGGTTACAGTTCAGAAATTCATAAAGATTTACCGTGTGAAAAGACTAGTTAAGATCACTGGAAATGTTAACACAAAAATATTGCAGCAGAGAAGAGATGGAAGATATAGCTACGACGTTAAATATTTCTTCTTGTAGCAAGGGTGTCAATCTGAAAGGGATTACATACGTTTCATTGAGCGTCTTGAATAATTAACCTTCAATTTTTCTAAAACCCTCCTGATGAGTTAGGAGCCTTGATTATCAGTGTGTGTATATATGTCATAATTTTATGTGTGCCAAAATGTCTGGATTACCTACCAGCCTACTTTCCGCTTTCTTCCCGTACGAAGCGCTGAGCGTGCCAGATAAGCCGAAACAAGGAGTAATCAGACGCAAGTGAAAGCAGATGAAGCCTCGAAGGTGTATCACAAGCAATTCCGTCGCTTTTCTGCCCTGGAATCGTTCTGCAATGATGCCAGGGCGTTATGATCGGCTTGCTACTCGTACGCAACTAGAGTTTGCCAGAGCCAACCTCACTATATTCAACCTGTGCATCAGCTATCCATAAATCACTGCCACAGCCGTAGCGTTTACATTTTTTTTCTTTTTTTTCACCCGCCTTCCTCAGTTGAGAAACCTGAAACAAACAGTACACATTGTTAAAGATTTCTTTTTATAAACCTCTCTCAAATTCAGTGCAGAGCTGTCCTTCCACATGCCACACGTTTTTTTTTTAATGTTTACAGATCGTTGTTTTAAACCGTCTGAGGTGCGGTCTGAGCAAGTAGATTTTACAGCATGGCGGGCATTATGTACTTTTTTTTTATTCGAGAAGTGTGCCATGAGGCATAAGTTGAAAAAGGAGGGGGGGGGGGGGGAATGCACAGGATTGAAAGTTAAAAGGAGTGAAGAACCGTTGCGCTGAGATAGTCGCACAGGTTGCTAATGAAACGGTTGTTCATAGTCCACTTCGCGTAGTCACTTTCGCGGCTCCACCGCTGGCCTACCTCCCTGAGGGGCCGTTTTCTGATAGCAGCCGTCGCTGGGTACGTCCACAACAAGTGCTGCACATCACAAATGTCCGGTGCAGCGCTACAGTGAGGGCACCTGTCAGGTGCTGGCAGATCTTTGGCACGCCACCGATGACGGACAGATGGTGTCAGAGCCGCCCCTGCCCGAATCCTGCGCACGGATACCTCCTCCTGCCGAGTAAGACTACGGGGGAGAGGGTGTGAAGACGGAGGAATTAGAGCGCGTGTTCGCTGGCGCAGAACTTCGGAATCGTAAACATGGGACAGGAACGGATCTGGGGAAAGAGGGGAAGGTGGCGGATCGTCTAATGTATGAGGATGAGTCATAGCATCCGCTTGATTGTTATGTGGATCCTGGCCATGGCCGCGAATCCAGTGTATGCGCACAGGACATGGATACTTTGCGCAGAGCACATGAATTGATTGTGAAATCTGGAACGTTCGTCGAACAGCCTTAAGCTGTTTAAGGGCGGCGCAGGAGTCGGTGTAAATTTGAACTGTATTGAATGTTGGATCGAGCGGAAGGGAAGCAATGGCATTATAAATGGCTCGAAGTTCCAATGCCACGGGAGTGCACGTATCCGCAGTATACGTCGCGCGAGAGTTGAGATGTGGATGAGATGGACTATACACAGCAGTAACTCCCCTCTCTGAAGAATGTGATGCATCCGTGTATAATATGCATCCTTCAGGCAGATACGCTGCTGATACCGACGGGGAAACAGTGGGGCGATTGTCAGTGAGCTGGCAATAGGACCACGGTGGAAGTGTCTTTAAACGATGAAGTTTGAGACTGTTTTAGAGCTCTCTTTGCCACCCGTTGGTCGATTATTGTGTACTTGATAGAGCTCAGTGATTAAATGATTAATTAACTAAAATTAACTGTTTTTTTACTTTTGATTTTAGGAGCCAAAATTGTATTTAAAAATTGAAGGCCGTAAGCATAAAAGCTGGTTACAGTTTATAAATTTTATTTATCGCCAATGCATTTAGAAATATTTAACGTCAAAACGAGCATTTTTAAACTCGTAACGCTTCCTTCCCGCGATGCACATTTTTAAAACGCCGTCGCTGGGTGTAGTATTGTCGCGGAAATGACGCTAACTGCTTCTACGGCATCAGACAAACGGCTTCAGTATTTGCTGCATTAGAAATCCAAGCAACGCCATTTTAAAAATGTGCATTGCAGAAAGCATCCTTAACGGGCTCAAAATGCGCGTCTGTGACGTTAAACATTTCGAAATGCCTTGCCGGTGAAGAAAACTTAAAACTACAGTAAGCTTTTAAGTTGACGGCCTTCAATTCTTTAATCTAATGTTGGGCACTCAAATCGAAAGGTAAAAAGTTGATTAGTTGATTAGCTCTATCACGTACATAATGCCCGCCCTGCTGTACAGCCCACCTGCACAGACGAACGATGTATATCTCGCAGAGTTTAAAATAACGATCTGTAAACTGTTTGAAAAACACCAGATATAAAATCGGCGCTGGTGAATCTCCTTGTCTAAGGCATTAGTTATGGAATGGCCAAATACCGCCAAAGCGTGGTAAGTGTAGAAGCAGTGTGTTCAAGGATGGGGGTAACAAGTCCCACAATTCCCACTCATCTTGCTCCAGGTGAAGATTTGATAGCCAGAGCTGTATCGCTACTCTTAGTATATACCATCTAGATAAATGAAGATAATAAACAGAGCGAAGAAGACAAGGACACAGCAATATGATGGCAGTGGCTGCGGTTTAATCATTCACGAAACTCGGATGGTCTGTAGTGCTAAGTTTGAGAAAGCGCACATGGCGTTAGTGTTATCCTTACCCAACGACGTCGAAAACCATTGCAACTAAGAATTAAAAGCGCCATAATTATTCACGTCTGAAATCAGATCAATCTACAAAAAGGCGTACAGGGAGCATTTTGTTTTTTCTGCGCGTCCGTATTACAGTGCGTTAGGACTAGTCGACAAACTAGCGGTAACAATTTAACGATGAAATCAGGTCCCAGTATAAGCATCGAATCAAACCAATTGCTACACCAATAAAACGTTCGTCGTGACATATAACTACAGCAGATATAAATTTCGTTCGTTCGTCAGCACTCGTCGCCATTGCTCACGCCTCGACGACGAATCAGATTCGCGAATTATGAATCCCTGTTAATGCGTAATTATCAAATGGGCGTCGTTCCGCCTGTGCGTCCAGCTATCGAATTCTAAACCTGAAGAAGTGCGGCCCGGCGCTTCGCGTGTGGCGAATTTCTACGAGTTCTTGTCGTTATCGCGGCCGAGGTGCCGCGAGCGATGCTTGAGGATGTCGAGCATCTTCTGTCGCTTCTCTTCCATGAGGTTGTCGCGACGCTGGTGGACGTAGTCGCGGATGTTTGGTAGCCCCGAGATGACGCAGGCGGCAAGGGCCGACCGCGACTCGTTCATGTCCGTAGCCTCGAACCACTGATCCGTGGTGGGGTCGTAGCACTCGGCCAGGTTGGTCGTGCTCTCGCCGTTGAAGCCGCCGATGGCGAACACCAGGTTGTCGATGATCTGCGACGAACAAGAGTGGAGTGCAGACGGAAAAAGATATGTGCCCCGAGTCACCACAAAAAATAGGCCTAAAGCCTCTGGTGCTTCAAGGCGTTTGGTTTAGTGTGAAAAGGGAAGAAACTATCTGGCACGCATCAGTGCAAACCGATTTTTGTCGTGAGTGGCTGCTACGCAAGCAGCCTTATCTTTGCCGATTTCTCTCCGTATCCGCGTCTCACCGCACTTTCTGTTGAGTTGAACTTCAACTTGAACTTGATCTTTATTTACCAGAAAGGCTGATGGGTCACCTGGGTTAAACCTGTAATCGAACAACTTGACGAGGCCCAGGCAACCCTTATAAGGCAACATAGACGAGACCACTAAATAATAACAATACTATTAATAATGACGAAAAAAGGTTAACATGAAATATTTAGCTTTACAAAAAATAAGAAACACTTACAAGTAGGTCAGTAGCAAATGTGTACACAAACACTGCATTTTTGTTACATATTGACACAAATCGCATGAATGATGAGAAGGCATCTTCGAGAGCAATTGGATCGAAACTGTGAAAGAATAACTAAAAATCACTGTAGTGAAAAACTGCATTACAAGTTGGAAAAAAGCTGTATCAGTTGAACAGGCGTTAAACATTTGATGTGTTGATATTTGTTTATTATGGACGGAAGATTGTGACGTAAAGACTGGAGCTTGTAATCGGTGCGGAAAAGGGGTACGAGCCGTGTGTCTTTACTGCGTGTGTTTAGGATGCTAGTGTGATGCTGCAATGGACCAGTATTTGCTAAATGTGACCAAGAGCCGACAAGTGAAAAGTAATGTGAGCGCGACAGTGTATTCATACATGTAGTTCACATGAAGAGTTTTGTACTGCTGGAAAAAATGTAGGGTGGAAGAGATGATCTATACAAAATATATGACTAATAGGCTTTTATTGTAGCACGAGAATTTTGTTCAGGTTATGTTTAGTTGTTTTTAGCCACACCAAGCTGCAGTAATTAATTTTTCAGGCGAACAAAGCTAATCTATTTGAAGTTTTATTTCTACCGGAAGAACAGCGCGTGTACGTGATATCGACCCAGTTGCAGAGGAAAGCTTCTTGCATGTTTTCTCAAAGTGCAAATCCCAAGTTAAATATGAGGAGAATGTAACGCCAAGAATCTTGTGGTGCTCTTTTTAACTTCCCTTTCGACTCCGTATTTTTGTTCTGCCGCACTCAGGTGCGGCGCCTGTTTTCTTGTAGCCTTAGATTGGCGCTTTCCCGAGAGTGTAGTGCATGCTTGGCTCCGTTGTTCTATGATGTGCCCCTTTTGAAGCGTTGTTTCGGTCCGGAATAAACCGTAATTTTATGTGCTCTCTGTGGGAGTGTCGAACGTGGCGCGAGACCATGACTCCCGGGCCCCGTTCCCCGGAAGGCGAATCCTTTAAAGTTAACAATAAAAACAAGTCCCAAGCTAAGTCCTTTCTTTCATATGAGACCAAAGATTGCTCACCTCTCACGACAGCAACGCCGCATTGAGCCACTACCAGTAGCAGGCGTTGTACCACTTTATTATCGAACTTTCCGTGCAATTAACAAACCTTGAATTCCCTTCCATGCCCGCCCTCAGCAGGCAAGAGATGCGATCGGGTACTGAAAAGTACTGCTCCGCACCACTTCACAGCTTACAAAAGCCCTTTGAAGGCTCTAGTTTGTTTGGCACTATCTCTTTCTTCTATTGCTCTTTTAATAAACGGCACAACAAGGCCTAGAATCCTTAACAGCGTGGCAAGAGTTGTGTAACATGAGACACCACGACATATACCCGCACTTTGCCCCGGACACTGAGCTATCTTTGAAGCGTCGTTATTTGCGCATCAACCTTACCTAGGCCCACGGAAGATGCTTTATTTGGCGCTATCTCTTTCTTCTATTGATTTATCGATTAGTTCACGTCACATTACGTCGTTGCCTGTCTCTCTCTGCAGCCTTGCCACCAACTGCCACAAAGCGCTGACAAACTGCTGCGCTTCTTCTTAACACCACAAGGCCTAAGCGGTCCGCATAGATACCAGGATCGCGCACATCAATGTCTTCGGCTATTTACCTCAAATGCACAATGAAGAATTAGACTTTTTCTCTCATTCCACATGTGTTGCCTTTCGCATTTAAATATTTAATGCACTCTCAGCGTCAAACGAGACGCGAACCCGAGAGTTGAAACGGAAACTGCATGAGCAGAAGATATGTGAAGAATTTAGCTGAGTCATTGTGAATACTGGCGCATGGAGGTGTTAAGAGAACTCGCCTCCACCTCTTCTCCAGTAGCTTTTTGTGTACGTGGTTGCAGTTTTTTGTCTTCGCGTTTAATTCGACGATGATGGTACATCACAGCCAGGATTTGAGGAAAACACGTCGGTGCAGCCTCCCATAGTGTGGTAGCACTCTAAGGTCGGACTAAGTACGGCAACTATTGTTGTCATGCGCTTAATCGATGCTCTTTTCTCCTTGTATTGTTGTGCTTTCGCCTTGATTCAGAATGGACTAGTCTAAGGTGGCTGCGCAATGGACAGTACCGCTCGATAGAGACCAAAGGGCCGCCGCTGCTACTCACGGCCACGGCGAAGTTGCTCCTGGGCGTGTACATGTTTGGCAGCGTGGTCCACATGTTGGTCTCCGGGTTGTACTTCTCGGCCGACGCCAGCCTCGTGGTGCCGTTGAAGCCGCCGATGGCGTAGACGTAGTTGCGGAAGCCGATGCACCCGACTCCGCTGCGCCGAAACCGCATTGCCTGGATGGCCGTCCACTGGTCGGTCGTCGGGTCGTAGCGCTCGGCCGAGCTGAGGCACTCGTTGCCGCTGAAGCCCCCCGTCACGTACACGTAGCTGTCGTGCGTGGTGGCGCACGCGTCGCTTCGCTGCATGTTCATGGGCGCGATCATGGTCCACTGCGAGTGGGGATAGGGCATGGACCTTCGCCGGTTAGCTCCAGAGAAAGGACGCTTGTACCAAAGCGAACTTAGAGGAAAACCTTTTTTCTGCTGGAATCAAGACCAGCTTTTTTAACGTCGTCAACTAGTTCTTTCTTTTGTCGGCCAGTAAAAATCACCGTGCAATGCTATGGGGACATTTTCACTTGTAAATGCGTAAAACAATAGAGTGATATGGTGCAAACGTGCTGATACCGGGGAAGCGTGTTGGTACTCCGTTCGGGTTTTGAAGTCCGAGTTATAAAATGGGTCTGGTACTCGCATCGACTTGTTTTGAACACCATAAAAATTAAGTGGAGTGTATCAAGCATTCAAAATTCATGCCGTGGTTTTTAGCGTTCGGAACCCTTTTGGGAGTGGTGAAAGCAGCGCAAACTGTTACCTACAGTGATTCAGGAGCCTTGTAATGAAAATTATTTTATTAATTACTAATAGAGAGCTTCTATCAACCCTTGTTTACTGCATTCCCAGCCCGCTATTTGTCGGCAAATTAATAAAAGTGTTTCTCTAGATTTTCTGGCCTTGTGAGGGCCCTGTTCTTTCGTCTCACGCCTGCGTGCGTGCATTCGTTCGCATGCCGCCAGTTAATGAAAGAACAGGTCACCTATTTTATTACTCGTCGCTGGCAGCGTATCCAGAACTGCGCAAGCATTCAGGCCCGGACATTCCATCTTACTAGAGCGGGGCAAGGGACATGCCGTTAAATACCCAGACAGTAATACGATGCGCACCTCTGATAGAAGCAATCAGTTGTTGCACGAACTAATATGTTTGTTAACAAAGCAGTCAGCAATGAAGACGCCTTCTTTTTATTTTATCTTTTTTCCTCTTCATATTAATCGTACTAAGTGCATCATAATGTGGCTGCTCTTTTGACAAATGCAACAAAGAAATCGTTCTGTTTTGACAAATGCAACAAAAGAAATCGTTCTAAAAGGAAGCAAGAAAACAGTACCTAATTTAAGGAGGCATACGGTGCTAGGCCAGTCGGTGACACATAATAGGCCTTTGTGCTATTACGCGTCTCTTTTGGCTTATTCACTCACCTGGTTAGTGCGGTGGTCGAACTTCTCAGCCGTGTTCTGTCTGTGCCGGCCATCGTATCCGCCCATGGCGTAGATGATCTCCTTCAGTACGGCCACGCTGACGTAACACCTTGCGACGGTGGGTAATTAAGGATTAAAAGCAAAGCTAGCAAAGAAGATGGTCCGACCATCAGAGTTATGAGAGCACATTACTGGTTACTATTATCTACTTAGCATAGAGCATCCACAGTTAGCGGAGAATAGGTGCAGTTGGGGAGCAGTGATAGTAAAGTGGCTGGTGATTGTTGTAAGGATGATGGTCATGATGGGGTTGAAACTCCTGCTATTTTTAGCCGTTATAATCTCCATATGTCTCACAGCGGAACTAAGTAAATAGTTTTTGCAAGTTGCCTTTTTTATTTTTGCCAGGTGAGTTTTCCGTTGCAGCACGAATTGAAAAAAAATGGCAAACATATGATTCTCACTAATTATTTTTAAAACATGACAGATAATTTTGCCTAAATTTTATAAACGTGCGAAAGCGGAATTGCATGAACGCTGTTTTTTCCTGTTACCTTACTGTTGGCTTTCGAATGTTGGGTTATCATGCTGTTTTTCATGTCGTAAATAGTATGGTTTTAACGTAGTTAAACTGAGTAGGACGAGCGAAAACGATTGAGGCAACACCGCCTCAAAGGCAACCACATGAGAAAAAAAAACGCCACGAGCTGCGCGCGTCCATCACCGCTGCGTGGTTGCTCGCTTGATTCCGTCGCCAATAGCTATCGCGCGTCGGAAGTGGGGACAGCGGAGCGCGCCGGCGAAGTGGTGTGGGCGGGAGTGTCGGCCAAACGGGGGCCCTGGAGTGTAAAGGATGTGGTGCGATTGCGACACCGTAGGCAGTGATGGCACAAACTTAAAAACACCGCAAGATCTTTCTCGCGGTTTACCCATCGGAATAGCTAAAGCTTTGCCTTCGCAGGCATTTAGGGCGTACCAAAAGGAAAGGTTTCAGCTCCGATGGATTCCTGGGCGCCGACATGCAGCCGCGTACCTTTTAACGTGCATGGGGGTGACAGAGCGCCACTTTTTGGTGTGGGCGTTGAAGCATCGCACGCTGCTGAAGTAGTCCTCGCCGTTGAAGCCACCGATCACGTAGATCTCGCTGCCGATGGACACGCACTTGTGGTACGCCCGGGGCCCCTCGGGGTCCACACTCTCGACCTGTAGACGGAGAAGCAACGCAAATGCTTATTTGTCACATGCATAACGCAGTTATCATATGATGTGCCTCAGTATAAGCAACTTTAGTGTAACTGGCACCTTGTTGCGGTCAAAGAGCACGAAACCCTCGATTGTCTTCATGCAAACGACATGCAACCTACAAACACAAGGGCCCGGAGAGCGTAGTGCGGAAATGTCCACTAAATGCTCATGTCTAAAGAAGCGCGCCTTATGAATGTGCCTGGTCTCACGCTTAAAAAAAAAAACAACGCAAGTGCCAGCGCAGTCTTTCACCCCGTTAGCCGCGTGTAAGTTCCCACCGCCTTTAAGTAAAACAGACCCGCTGGTTTCTGCTTTTTAAAATGTTGGTATATACAGTAAGTGTTTGCAGCTTAAGTTTTGTAATATTCACATCCGCAATAAAATCGCCGAGGTGACGAGAAAGGAAACACGGTAGGATGTTGTCACGGTGACGTCAAATCAGTATTTGGGGCCCAGACAGATTGGCGTGAAGCGAAGTGGACTTATGAGCTTAGCAGGCACCACCACGATACCAGCCTGGGAGCTCAGAACATCAAAACCACAGGGCTAGAAGCTGTAGTGATTTAATAATGACGTAATGGGCCTGAGGTTGCATAGAAGCCTACGCAATAGTTATACTTTCAGTAGGTAGCCTGAATTTTTTCTAGTTTTAAGACCAACTTTATGTTCACAAGCATTAAATTTATTTTGGAGCATCACCGTCGTTATCATTTTTAGAACTTATCAGTTTATTAAAAGTATATTGTTTAAGAACGCATGTGCACAACTACACTTCGTAACAATTTGCTGTTTATCTAAGCCTGCGATTCAAAATGGTGAACAAGGAATAATGCCGCAGTAATGTCTCAGTGAATGCACACACTTAACACTAATCACACTTATCAAACGCAGTACGGCATGAGACATTAAGAAAAGCTTCTCCGCAGCGGCTTTAGCTAAGAACAGTTGGTAAATTTCGCCATGTTTTGACGAGCACATAACTACCATTGACTTGCCAAAGTAGCTTAACAGAAAGCCTCTGAAAGAATTCGCTAGGGTTCTTTCAACTTGACACGCACCTTGATCCAGCGGTCCGCCTTGGTGTCGTAGCTTTCGATGTAGGCCGTGGGGCCCCCGGCCATCCAGCCGCCAATGACGAACATCACTTCGTGAGGAATGCGCGGCCGGGCAAACACGGGCGTCGGCACTTCGTCGTTGTGGACAACCACGTCGAGGTCGTACAGGAATCTCAGCGTGTCGATGACCAGAGGCCTGCCCGTGAGGAACAGCGCGTCTCTCGTCAGAGATGAGCTTGATTACACCACGTCTGTGTGTATCCTTTCCTGCTGGCCTTGTATAAGCAGAGGGGCCTTAAGCATTGCTCGCCAAAGCTGCCATTTGTTTGCCTCTCCATATTTGCCTTCGTATATTCATTATTATTCATTATTCTGGCCGTCTTATAGGGCATATGCAACGCGTCTGATGTTCGAGACAGTCATCAAACACCATGGCAACCACCTTTCCAATTTTTTCTTGGCAATACACTCTTTAAGACGCTTTTTTTTCTCTCTTCACTCACTAGAGATCTGGTCAGTGGTAGTGTTTTGCTTTCATTATCTAATGAAACGATCCTTATTGCCGGAGGGTTGAGGAGGCTTTAAATATACGAATGCATGAATAAATATATATTTTTTAAACCAGGCCTGAAGCCGCCTTTTGGGGAGATGAGATGGAGTTTTGTATTTGCTTTGGTGCTCTCTTCATAAGTGCAGGGAAGAGGTGTGGGATAGTCAGAAAGTTAGGGGGAGGGGGGGGGGGGGCTTACTTATCATTACCTGTGACACTGCGATAGCGCAACACCTCCGCGCAATTGTTACTGTACTCGCAACATAGCACACGATACATGCGGACAATAGAGATATATGAGCGCCGTCGCCATTTTCAGGGACTTTACACAGCGCGCAAAAACCGCACCGGCTTATGACTCCGTGCCAACGGAGACTTAGGCTCGTTCGTATTTTGCAGAGTGCAAGTGTCCCCCGCCCGCAGCGAGGCTCCTCTGATAACGTGGTGCGTGACGTAATGCCTCTTTCAGTCAATGGTAATTAAGTGACAGAGGACGGGTTTTCTTCTGAATGAGGATTCTATTACTATGGCAGCAATAAAGCAGGTGATGGCAGTTAACATCTTCCTGCACATTCAGCGTGCAACCTATACCCCGCTTCACAACTTGCTCAAGGCAGAGTGGAATCCGCTAGCGCAAGACGACGGCTTCCAGGCCTCCACAGACGAGTCGCGAACGCCACGCGTGACAACAGCGCATTTGTGGAAGCTCCTATCATGCACTCGTACCTTGCACTTTTCTACAGGCCGTGTTAGCTAAACTTCTTCATGTATCATGGGCGTTTTCAAACGAAAAATCTAAAAAGAAAAAATAAAAAGCTGCATATTCACCGAAGGCACCGTTTTTTGCCCTGCTCAACTTCTAACCGTTTCCAGCCAGCATGAGAACTTTGTGTGCATATGATATAGCATCCATTCCACCTCAAAATTCAGCACTTTCAGCACCGAGAGGTGTTTAAATAGTGGGCATATAACTATATTAACCTAACGAGTACAATTATGCTTTCGGGAGAATAAATCTCCAACAGTTATCTGCTAAAATCATAGGCCGCTTGATGTCATCACTACCAAGTGTGCTCAGAGCTTCCGGTCTCATGTGTTTGCCGCGAAGAGCTTTTTTGCTCTGTTGTGAAGGCATGAGAAAACAGTGCATAGCTCAATCCTTGCTTCAGGGCCGCTTTCGGGTAGGTGTATTTTTTATCTGAAGTATACTGCTGAAATGTGCGTCAAGATTTATTCTCCCTTGTGACCTCGTACGTGGGTTACATAAATGTGGACCGATACACAACTCAGTAACATTTGCCTTCACAGCCATAGCGATTAAATACATTAGTGTCGCGGACAGAAAATTTTGCTCCAGCACGAAGCTGGAACAGTTGCTGCAGTCGTCAGCACTTGATAATTTCTTCGAAACCTAGCTCAAGTACGACACCCCTATCTCTGCCGCAACACGGCGTGTAATGTTGCCGCTGTTGCGCGAGACCCACCGGCAGGACTCGTTGTCGGAGACGAACTTGTGCGACTTGATCTTCTCCACGAAGAAGTTGGTGTCCACCAGTCCGGTTCGCACGCAACGCAGCAGCCTGGCGATGTGTTGCTGCCGGTTGGCCGAGTCGTGCTCGATCCAGCGCACGACCGCCTTCCACACCGTCTCCTCCTTGATGACGTTCAGGTTCTCGTCCGACAGGATGGCCTCCACTTCGTCGATGTCCAAGTTGAGTAGCTCCTCGCTTCTCTTCGACACCTCGATGAAGTGTTGCATCATGTAGCTGAGGCGGACGACCACAACGGTCACAGCTGGGTTTAAGCAGCTACATCAAGTCGCTTTGAGTCAGCGATGATAAAAATTTCCTCACATCTGCTGCCTCACATCGGATCAGAAAATAATTTTTTGTCGGTTAAATCCACTTTGATTATAAAGAAACGGGTTAGCCTTTTTAATGTGAAAGCCTGAAGTTTTATTTTCAGAACAATTAAAT
This sequence comes from Amblyomma americanum, assembly GCF_052857255.1. Lineage (NCBI taxonomy): Eukaryota > Metazoa > Arthropoda > Arachnida > Ixodida > Ixodidae > Amblyomma > Amblyomma americanum. Next base: position 101,429,968 of record NC_135499.1, on the reverse strand, counting down.
TATACCGGCCAACCAGTCTGTAATGGCGGCCATTAAAACTGTTCTCTGGTCCTTTCAAGTTAAGCAACAATCGGTGAACGGGGCGTGCACGGTACCTCGGCGTTTACTAACGCCTCAGACGCGCACAACCGTAGATTGCAACCTCACCGTGTTCAGTGGCATGCGATTTGTTCTTGATGTTCAGGGTGCACTGCGTATTGCGCATGACGATAATATTGCACGTTATGATGTTGTTACAGAGCACAATTATTCGCATAAATTTTAACATTGTTTCAGCACAGTTTGCAATCGCAAAATATATTTTGACACCTGGACTCAAATATCATCTATCCCTAGTACTTCGTTCTGGTACTAATATCTGCATTTTACTGAACCCTACTGCAATCTCTGGCCTAAAAATTTTGATTTTATAAGTAGGAGGCGTCAAGCAATCCGCTGTTGTCTTGTGTGCTGAACAAATGCCGCAGTCGTGCAAGCTATTGAACCGGCGCAAAAAAGTACTCTACGCACTGTCTCTCTGCATTATCTGTCAGTAATAGCCATTGATAAATGTCAGTGTACCCTGTCTTCAAAAGATCAGAACACAATCAAAGGAAGTCGACGGGGATCTTTAGTAAAAATAAAGCTTTTGCATAGAAGAAACAACAATGCAGTCAACAAAGCGCGAGCACAAGCTTTCGTAAGCAAGCTTATATGGATGTGCCGCGTTTTCGAACATTTTTTTATAGAACATGTCCATCGAAATTAAAAGGTTATTCTCACTTGTAGGCCTTGGAGGTGAGGTCGAAGCAGTTGTAAAGCTTGGCCACGTTGTGAATGGAGATACAGTTCTCGGGCGACATGATGGAAAGGAGGAAATCGCAGCAGTCTTTAACCATGCCCATGACGCAGAGATAGTCGGCCGCTTCCAGCAGGCTCTCAACATTGTCGTAACCCACCCATGTGACCCGCTTGTACGCAAACTCTACGATGATGGACATTGTTGCTTTGGACACCCCAGGCACCAGAACTTCCGTTCGCGCGACCTTGTTCAGTGGACTTCCAAAAAGTGCCCTGGGGAGCATTCAAGAACAGGCGCACTAAAGTACAAATAGAATGCATAGAAGAAAAATAGCCTACCGCATGTAGTAGACACAGGCAGTGAGTTATCCCCTTCGCAGCAGCCTTAACAAAAAATTATTTTCCTTGAAAGGCGGTTTTTTCTTCCTTCTTAGCTTTACTCAGCACTTAGTTTCATAAAATTGGCACTCTTCGTCTCTTCCATGTCTCAACACTATTCTCTCGGAAACAAGACACGTTCTTGTGGCAGTGGAAACTCATGAGCAAGTTCTTAAAAGCTCAGATACAGGCTGGACCACTCTTACAGGGAACACCTGAGCGCATGGATATGCGGCTCGCTAAGCTCAGGCTGCGGGAGCATCATGCCGCTGAAGCGCTGTCACAGTGTCTCGGCCCTTTTATACTGTGTTGTCACCCAGTCTATGGAAAGCGCCCCCACGTTAAAATAAATGTCTCAGGCTTATATTCACGAAGCAAGGAGGTGCGAGCCAGCGCCGAGATTCAAAGAGGATTCCAATAAGACACATCCATCCATCTAACGACGCACTCAAGTGTTCTCGCTAAGTGTGGTTCACCCTCTACGTCCACGTGAAAACATAGCCGCCACACGTCAAATCATATTACTATTGCCATCATTCAGACTAGATTGCGGACATCTTTGAGTGTTAACAGTGCTGAGTTGTTTAAAGAGAATCCGCTGTGACAACGAGTGCACCTGTGCAACCGGCGGAACGCGTTATGTGCGCGCGTGTTCCCACCTGAAGTACTCGCTGCAGCTGGCCATGACGAGCCTGTGCACGGGGAACTCGCCGCCGTCCGAGGTCTTGAGCATGCCGTCGCAGAGCAGGCCCGCGCCGCGCAGGTCCCACAGGGCCTCCAGCGTGTCCGGGCCGAGCGTCTCGTCGGGCCCATCGCCGCACATGCCCGTCATGCTGGCGCGGCGCGCTGCTGCTGCTGCTGCCGCCGATGCTGCGACGTGGCCCTCGCCGCCCTGCCCGCAAAGCCACGCGGAGGGATCGCAGCCTCTTCCTTGTCGTCATCTGCTGCGAAGCTACGCAACCACGAAGCTACGCAAACCGAGTTTACAAAAAAAAATTGGATCATATTTCATGTGTATTTATATGTATCTACTTCTTACCATCTCACGTTCACACAAGGTTATATCTGCAGAACTGGCAGGGGCTTTTTACCGGTTCTGGAAGACGAAAATATGATGATGATGATGATGATGATGATGATGTTCTCAAGCTGAATGGCACGTACCCACGGTGGGGGATTGGCCAGGGTGCATGATATAGGAAATGAGGTCTGCATTTTTTTTCTTTTTAACATAAGTTTTGTATTACCAAGGCAATGAAGAACAAGAATAATAATCTTCACTCGCGTATGGCGTCGAGCCGAAGGGAAGCAAAGTACTAATCCTTTTGTCTACAGTCTTTTTCGTCTGCTTTAACGTTATATGGCGATCAAAAAAAACATTAAATCTCAGTAATAAATTTTATTGTTTCGGTGTCGTTGCATTAAGATGCGATTCAGCAGCTAATTGTGCACAATAGCTGCAGGCAGCCTTGCTCAGTACTCTGTTCTCCTCTAAAGAAACAACGTGGTAGGAATGAAGCTCTTCTCTATAAAACTCTTTTGAAATACGCAAGGTTGCATTTTAGCAAAAACTGCGCTCTCAAGATTACATACAATAATCACTTTCCTACATAATTTCTCTACTCTGTATTTCGATTAAGAGCGAACATGAAGCTGCTCTGTGTTTCCGCGAAAAGCTAATCTCTGACCTGTGCTTGAACGAAGCTCTGGGCAAGTTGGAAAGAATTCACTGCAAAGTACCAGCGCATAGCGACGACACAGAAGGAAAGACGCACGTCTTAACAGAGCGCTGCAATCGGTATGGCACACTGGCAGCTGAAAGCACAATCAGCATTACCATCAATATTACATTCTTTGACACAACATAGCAGGACGGCCTGCCGAAGCGAGTAATATAGGTCGACCACATAAAGGCTGAAGGCACTCTACCTGACTCGGCTATCTTTTGCAAGAAACTGCACCGCTGTTTCTGAATTCTTGATTATGAAAGTCTTCGATGCGCACTTGCTCAGATGTTGCTGAAAATAAAACAAAATTTCATGCTGCCAAGCTCCCTCCTCTCAAACTGTTGTACGAAAGGGCATGTCTTGTTTGTGGAACTTAATCGTGAAGAATACCTGAAGCTTGAGCCGCTCTTCCTTATCAGTCCCAATGACAAGTTTTTGAAGATTCGAGTCCCCCACCAGGAGCCTCGCTTTGTTGTGTGTCGACAATAAAGGTTTGTTCATACACCTTTCCTTGTGCGTACTCGAAGAGCGCTGGACCTTTGCAGTGACTCCCTGAACTGTTCACTTATGATTAAGAGAGTTCCACTCTTCGCATCACGCGCACAAAACTACGTGGGCGTGTGTTCTCTTGAGGACGCACATGCGCTTAAGTGTCGTGAGTTCAAAAGCAGCTGAATGTTCTGTAGTACCTAGCAAACAGGGCACAATAGAAGCATACGTCTTCATGGCCATTACTTGCATTTAATAATTTCTGATGTCTCGCCAGCATAGTGCACCCCACTTTCGTTTACTGGTTCTATATTAAATCACATGCTACCACATTACCACATTAGGCGAAACAAAATGAGAACGAAACATGCCTAGTGTTCGGCAAGGAAACTGAACTTGGCGGTGCTGCGTTTTCAAGAAAACTGGTTTCATCACACTGCAAAAGCTTTACCGCTTGCTGATGGTTGGCCGCACTGCTCCGCAATGCCCGGTCGAGTCCCTCAAAGAAATTTACGGCACTCGCTACACAGCTTACCACACTCCGTTCCCCTTGGTGTTAACACGATTTCTAATGGCAGTTTTCTTATCAATAAAATCGTAAAATAGAGCAGCAATAACCAATATTTTTCACGCGTATGGTCGGTGTCTTAATGATCGGTTCCTAAGTTATCTACTAATGAGCCAAAAAAGGCAATAAGCTCAGACTCTGCCCGATCGTGAGCCGACATCAAATACGAAGGTGCCTTGTGCCCTGCTTCACTAATCTCTTTTCATTTCTGCTTTGGCTTTCCTGTAAAGCGTCTTAACAAAGCCAACTTTTCAAAGTACTTTTAACGCATTGTTTCGATGCCCAGTCGCCAAATCTTATTGATGGCGACTCAGTAAGCTTCCAAGCATAATAAATTTGCAGTCTATTGTTTATTTTCTTTATTATGCGCCGTTTAATGCGTTAAAGTTAGTAGCTGCACCGTAATGAGAACGTGTCCGACGTTGTCCGGCGTAGTGTTGTGTACACTCGCCACCAGCTGCCAGGTGGCAGCGGCAAGAGACACCTGTCACCTACCATGGTTGATACATGGTAGGGCCACCTGTCACCTGACGCTGTCGGTAGGAGATAAAAGGAAGTAAGGAGATAAAAATCCCTGTCTTTAATTTTAAGTGGAGGAGAGAGGGGCTCGAAGGCGGTTCCAGAGAGAAGAACCCCCCTCCCGAAAAAAAATGAGGGAACACTTAAGCTCCGCCTTAAGGGTATGACGTGATAGCATAATGGGTTAATTCCCATATATGCAGGAGGTCATTCTTTACATTCATAGATCCCTGGGAGCCCTCATAACCCTCCTGGTGCAGCGGTGCAGTGATAAAGCGATGCGCCACTGCCCTACGGTGGCAGGTGCGTCCCAGGTTGTCTTCCCGACCGCACAATCATTAACTGCCCCCTACCATGGTGGGCAGTATGCTCACTATCCAGTAGACAGGCTGTGATAACGCCGCAAGGTCACGTGACCAAGGTGGCCCAACTGCCTCCTAGGTTGCTTTGTGGACCACCTGTCAGAGTCATGCCCGTGATTTTTCGCTCACAACACCGATGCCGACAACGCCGACACCCACAACGCCGACGGGGCCTTAACGCTATATCGTTGAAGTGATATGCGAAATTTTTAGCTTGTACGGCCGTTTTCCAATTGGCCTGTTCTCAGTTGTTTGGGCGAGTGCCCAAAAAGTCTATAACCTCATACCGTGCATAGTCATCAGCCCACAACAAATACGAAGGCGTCCTTGTACCCTGCCTCGCTATTCTCGTTTCCTGTAAAGCTTTGCCGTTCCAGTAAAGCTTGCATCGCCACAGCAAGCTGATTTATGCTACAAAGCCAACTTCGCAAGCACGTTTTCTACGTTGTTTTGAGCCCCAGCCGCTAACTCTGCGGTTTTGTTTATTTTCATTATTATGCGCCATTTAATGCGTTAGCATTATAAGATACACTGTGAAGAAAACATGTCCGGCGCTTTCCGGCGTAGTGTATGCCAGCCGGCAGGTGGCGAGAGCCACCTGTCACTTAGCACGGTTGGCACATCGTAGAGCCACCTGTCACCTGCTGTGGTGGGCATGTGGCAAAGTGGAGAGAAGCAAATCCTTGTCTTCACTTGTAAGAGGAAGATGGAGAGACCAGAAAGTGGCTGCCGTGAGACGAACGCCCCCAAAAAAGTGGTTGCAGAAATCACTTTATAAAATGGTTGATGACTAGTGATGGCTAAGAATGACTGCGCAAAACTGAGTACTACTAAGAGCTGAATGAGGAAAATAAAAAATAACTAAGAATAACTCAGAAAAAATGAAAATGAGAATGAATTACAATGAAGAGGAGTAAAAAATTGAAGAATGACTGAGAAGAAGAATCAACCTCTAGTCGCGATCAAATCCCAACAAGGTCTACGCTCTTTTGCCATCTAAACTACGCAGTCTCCTCCTTGTCGCATGGCACTCCTCTGCAAGCTAACATAAACGCCACAGCTCATTAGGCCGAAAAGAAGCGGTAGCATTCCGACAAATAGGCAGGGAAAGTACGCCAAGAAACGCCTCTGCTACAAAAATCGATACTTAGTGCACAAAGGCTTCTAATTCTGAACCATTGTAAAAGCGTAATGCGAGAACGTTTTGACAAAATTCTTCGCGTAAGGGCTGCCTTCTTTCTGATTTATTGTGCGTGTGTGCTTACTCCAAGGGGTCCACTATTTTTGTAGACAGACAACAAAATTGAAGACCGTTTTCATTTCGCAATGTCTTTGAGTCGTATTCCCCGAACAAGCAAGCACTTGTCCTTTGATTCACGCGCGACTAACTGGCCTCCGCCCTTGCGTTGCTAACACCTGATCGAGGCAAAGCACTGCACAGTCCTGCCCACAAATTGTAAAGAACAGTAAATACGTCTGGAAAAGCAGCGCGGTGAAATAGATATAACGAATCTTTCAGCCAAGGAATGGTCGTCGATTTATGTGCCTAGTTTCCTCCATAATTTTTTGTTGCCATAGCAATATCACTAAACTATTTAGTTTTTGAAAGAGGCCCAGATGACGACCGAAGAAGAGATGGCAAGACGGTGTAGAGGAAGATGTAAGGGTCAATAACCTCAAGAACAAAGGATTTAAAGAAAATTGAAGGCGACTCATCGGAAACAGCGATCTAATATAAATATGGGATAAGGCTGCAAAGGAACAAGTTTTAGCCCCCATAATTCAATTTTTTGGATCCAGCAAGGTGAGGATCTTTAAAACAATCGACCTTATACCCACTGGCTGGTTCAGTTCTGGAGGCAAAAAAAAGAAAATATATGCACGCTGGGTCTGTGTTGCTTCCGATCAATCCGCCATTCGTTTTCAGCTTGTTGGACGTGTCTAAAATAGAGTTAATAACTGCTTTTATAGAGCGCATTGCAATGAGTGCGTAATTTTTAACGTCACCAGATGCAATACTTATCTTGCAGCTGGCATTTCCACCGTTGACGTTAACCTATTCATGCCAAATGAGCTCCACCTAAGCTGCAAGGTTTTTACTCCATTTCCCGCCCACAAGCTTCCGCACATAGCTACCCACCTAGGAATTCCTGGAGCATTGCAAAGCAGCTTAGTTTCGCCTCGTGCATAAGTAATGTACAGTACGGTACTCATTGGTATGGTAAGCGACGGTGTTATATGGTATAGTATAATATGGTATGGTATGGTATAGTATGGTATGGTATGGTACGGTATGGCACTGTGTGGTATGGTATGGTATGGTATGGTATGGTATGGTATGGTATGGTATGGTATGGTATGGTATGGTATGGTAGGGTATCTCATGCCATAATATGGTATGGCGTGGTATGATAATCTCATCGAAAAGCTTCATATCGGTTATCACAGACGCCAAAGTGGAGGGCTCCAGATTAACTTCGACCAAATTAAATTTAACAAATCCAAAACGCATTATTAGGGCCGCCAAGGCAAGGTAGCTCAGTGGTTATGGCTCTCAGCTGCTGACCCGAAAGACGCGAGTTCGATCCCGGCCGCGACGGTCGAATTTCGATGGAGACGCAATTCAAGAGATCTGTGTACTGCGCGATGTCAGTGCACGTTAAAGGACCCCAGGTGGTCGAAATTTCCGGAGCCCTTCACTACGGCGTCAGTAAAGTTGCCGGTGATATTGGTCCGGTAGTTTCCAGAAACTGGATGCACAGGTTCAAACGTTTCTCGATGAAATGACATGCAGGCGAAGCGATCTAGTGAGAAACAGAGAACTTTTTATACAGGCCACTTACAGATAGGTTCAAGATTCAGTATACGGCCACAACTATCCGCGACCAGTCTAGCCGACCGTGTGCACAAAGGCGAGGGACACCGCGTCCCAACAGTCGAACAGGTGAGCCTTGCACCAGCTCTCAACGGTCGGTTCCTCCGCGCTCGACCAGACCGAGCGCCTGCCAGCTAGGAGTAGCTAGAGACAAAACCCCTCGGGCACGGACACCTTCGCGGGTTTACCCCGAGATGTCCGCGCCCCTTTCCACACGTAAAAATAAATTGTGCTAACTGCGGCTCCTCAGTTTTAACGATTAGAAAACCTCAGAACTGATGTCAGGGTTTTCCCCTCACTCCAAAATTCCTCCCTACGCGGTTGCGCATTACTTCGCCAAGTGGACCGGATGCACGCTAGACGTCGGGGGCTATAGGACACCTTCGGTTCCTTACCGTGGTGGCCTAGTACACAGACCGTCGCGTAATGCGACAAGACCCAGACCTGTCTCGCTTGTTGATGGCTGGTGGAGGCTCACCCCCCCCCCCCCCCCCCCCCCCGGGAGACGGGATTCTGAGAAGCCGGGAGACAGCGGCCTAAGGTCGAGGCTGGCAGAGAGCCCAGCCGTCTGTAGTGGCAAGAGAAACCGCAAGAAAGAACGGGGAGGCCAACCGAAGGGCAGGAGTGTTCGAACTGCTCCTCCCCTTTTGACGGCGCACACCAAAACAAAACAAAACGGGACGCGCAGCCTAGGCCATGGCCCTCTCTCGGAATGTTCGCAACGCATGTACGAAAAGATGCGACAGCGGGCTCAACCCTACAGCGTCACTCGTAGCCTGAGTCGCCTTAGGATGTTAAACCCCCATGAGCCATAAACCGAACCGCATTGTATGAGCATCTGTCGTGTGGCTCGGTGCATACTCGTTAACGGAAGCGGGTTGGAAAGCGACGCACAAGGCGAAGAGCACTTTTTTTTCAGTTAATATATGAGCGCTAGCTTTATTTGCGCCTCCAGCGATTGCAAAATGACTGGTAGAGGAGGACTCTTTGGAAACAAATAAAACCACCGAGAAGCTACGGTAATATACAACGTCATAATTTCGATCTGACACATGTTTACACTCACTACGCGTGTTTACACATCAGGCACAAGGTTTCGTCAAGTTGTGAAAAGCAATTTTTTTCTCTCTTTCAGCATTCTTTCACAGAAAATAACAATGCATCATATACACAAAATGGTGAAAAACCTAACGGCAAACCAATATATCACAGTGCGCAGCTGGCCGAGGTGAATATTTTGAGCTCATTAAAGGTTAACAAGCGGCTGTTTATGTCATGGTAAGGTTTTAATACGAAATGCTCGTGACAAGTTTCGCACCGTTTCAGGCGTCGTAGACCGCACTGCCCTCCTCCGCCGCTCTCTCGGTCGATGCAGAGATTAGAAAATAATGGCGTGTATGAGCTGATAAAAGGCAATGAAATCACCGTTCATGTTGTGCGCATCTGCATTTATCGGAGATATTTAACTATTTATGAAGCTTGAAAGAAACCACTAAATAATTGTGGAGAGGCATCGCAGGCAAAACCGCTGACATAGGTTGGCTACCACGAATTTCGATGGTTATCCCCACGTAATTATCAGGCCTACTATAGTCGAATACAAGTCAAGAAAAAGTGGCTTTGCCCCTCTAAGGGACCCCCTTCAAGCCAATGACGTCGTACTATTCTCATCAGCCTGCTATCGTCAGCAGCGTGAGAATGCAAAGAGTGGCGTGACAACGCATAGAGGGGACAGCGACAGTGCAGGGTAGGAACTACTCCCTCTCATTCGCCACTGCCTGCATTGTCACGCTAGCATGTTCGTGAGACTCGATCTACGCCAATGGCTGGAAGGGGACAAGTTGCTTTTTTATTGACTTGTATCCGACTATACCATCAATCGCGTCAACGCTGCGTCCTTGCGACAAGTGGTGTGCGAGCATATTTGACACGCTTGCGCGCACTTTGCAAGCTTTTTTTTCAGTGTCAGTCACATCTCCGAAACACACTTGACACGTCTCACGCTTTTCGTTGTGTCCAGACGACATCCAATCGAATTTAAACCTTTACCATCGTAGACGCGAGTTTTCGGGTCGGCGCGGTTGATGCTGCCCTCACATGACCCTGTCGTCATCACTATTCAATTGGCGCGACCGTTGACTCAGAATGGCGAGCATCTTCTGTCGCTTCTCTTCCATCAGGTTGTCTCGGTGCTGGTGCACGTAGTCGCGGACGTTGGGCAGCCCGGCTATGACGCAGGCCGCGAGCGCCGACCGGGGTTCGTTCATGTCGGTCGCCTCGCACCACTGGTCGGTGGCCGGATCGTAGCACTCGACCAGGTTGCTCGTGCTCTCGCCGTTGAAGCCGCCGATGGCGAACACAAGGTTGTCGATTATCTGTATGGGAAAGAAATCGCAGACAGCTGTTACGGTCTCTTCTCATATACCCCTAAGGATACGAGAGGAAGACATCCCTCTAAACTCACAATTTCTCTTCACCGCTTGATTCTGAACCCTGCATCCCGTCATCATAATACGGCTAGTCTGTGCAAGGAACGTGATGGTGGAATTAAGCAGGCTTTTGCGCATCATAGTTTTGCATAGCTTCGTGGCAGTTATTAAGAACTAAAGAAAAAAAGGCAACAACTGCAAAATTATATGAGTGTTATAAGACTTTCATAACGTTTCATGGATACTACTGAACGCGCGCTGGACAGAAAAAGCGCTCCAGAAAAAAATAAACATTTCTTCAGGCATAACAGCGGATTTATAAACAAACTGCAGCGCGGCCGAAGACCAAAGACTGCAACACTAGAACCAACACCCAAACATGCTGCATCCGGTCGCAGAACACCACGAGACACCAACGGCCTACCCGCCAAACTGTGAGAAATTACAGAAAAAGCGGCATAATCGTTATACCACTGCTAAATAACAAAAACAACCATTCTTTCCTCATTGGTCCTGCAAATCTCAACCATGATCCATATTCTTCAAAGTCTTCGGGTACACAAGAGTGAGCTGGCAGACTACATTGTAAAAACACAGCGTAAGGTACAAGGATAAGAGATTGAACACAAAGCTACGCGTGTGTTTCGTATAGCTTTTGTGCTACTCTATGTCTCAGTATCTTGCGCTGTGCTTCCACAACGCGTTAGATCAAACAGACATACTCAATCATCGTGGCTGGAAAGCCGCGTAACTGTTTTTAACTATTTTTTCTGTGGCTGTTTCCAGGTCCATCAAAAGCCTCGTGGCGGTTTTCATTTATTTTTGGCGTCGGTGTTTCGGTCTCTATAGCGAAAAATTAAAGTCCATTCAATTTCTGCCCGTACAAATGAGCAATCTCCACCTATTGGTGGCTGTCAAGGACAGGCACTCACGGCCACGGCGAAGTTGCTCCTGGGCGTATACATGTTGGGCAAGCTGGTCCACGTGTTGGTCTCCGGGTTGTACTTCTCGGCCGAGAAAAGCCTCGTCGTGCCGTTGAAGCCCCCGATGACGTACACGAAGTCGCGGAAGCCGATGCAGCCGACGCCACTACGCTTGTAGCGCATGCTCGCGATGGCCGTCCACTGGTCGGTCGTCGGGTCGTAGCGCTCGGCCGAGCTCAGGCACTCGTCGCCGCTGAAGCCGCCCGTTATGTACACGTAGCCGTCGTGAGTGGTGGCGCACGCGTCGCTGCGCTGAGAGTGCATGGGCGCGATCATGGTCCACTGCGAGGAGAGGCAGCGCGAACAGGCAGACAGGATGAAGTTACTTGCATGTCTGGTCCCACCCTAGCCACGTTTCTGTGCCGCCCCCTTTCCGAGCAGGTCAAAGGCGCGTAACCCAGCATTCTGTATTTCCTGTAATCCAGCATGCTGAATCAGTCCTAGTCTAGTACGTCATAGAGGTTCTGGATTCGGAGTGGCCTTGTGATTCGAGCATCCGCTTTGCATGCCGGATGTTCGGGATTCGGGTCCCAACATCACCGGGTATCCACACGGTTTCTGGTGGATACCAGATTTCCCTGGCTTAGTGCTCGGCTTTGCTGGGGTTAAATGCTTCTCGCCTTTATTTTTTACAAACGCGGGTTAATGACATCCTAGGGGGAAAATTGAAAAAGAAATGGGCTTGGACAGAGCACGTAATGCGAAGACAAGATAATTGATTGTTGTTAAGAGTAACGGACCAGATACCAAGAGAAGGCAGGCGTAGCAGGAGGCGGCAGAAGGTTAGGTGGGCGGATGAGACAAAGAAATTTGCGGGCATAATGTGTCTGCAGCTGGCAAAAGACGGGATTAATGGAGAAGTATGGGAGTGGCTTTTTTCCTAGATTGGATGAAGGTAGTATAATGTGTGGAAATTAGTGGTCTTGTGCGGCGACAGTCCCGCATCGTGAATGTATCTGATGGGTAGGCCCAGGAATGCGGGCAGAAAGGATGCCCAGCCAGACTCAGCAGACATATAGCGCGCGAACTGGGGGTTTAAATAACTGCTGAAGTTTGCGCACCGTGCATACAGTGCCTTCTCTGAAGATTAGAAGGGGAGGTAGAAGTAGGGCAGTTTTCATTTGTTTGTGAACCATGGGTAAACTTGAAGCTTCGCTGTGGCGGTGCTCCGAGGAGGCACAGAGACAGACCTTGAGCCGTTGCCTAGCAACAGCCGCAGCTAGGCGGACGCCGGTGAAGTCACTGGAACGGTAAAAGTACTGCATTCGTCTTCACTCGCCGCCGCGCTGGCGCGCCAGCGCGCGCTCCCTCCCGATTCGTTCTCCGCGAGCAGATGGACATTCTCCGCCATAACTGGTCCGCTCGCTTCTTTCTCGCGGCTGCCGACACACAATCATCCGTAGCATCACGTAGAACTTGCTCTTATGAGCTGAGGTAAGCGTGCACAGCATTCCCCAGTAGCGTATTGGCGTTTGTGCGTTTGAAGCCTGCACAAAGACATTGAAGAATGCCTGGGTGCTGCGCTTTTGGGTGCAGCAATCGGCGGGAATCGGGCAATGCGCTGTTCCCCATTCCCAGCGGAAAAAAAGACTCCAAGCGACGAGCTATATGGCTCCACGGAATCCGGCGGGAGAAATTTGTTCCTACGAACAATACTCGCATGTTTTTTTTTTTTTTCGCGAAAGTACCCGCGATTTATACACAAGCAAAAATTCAGGGCGGCACTTAAATCTTAGGCGGCTCAAACGATGGTAGCGGTAGTTTTCCAGTTCCAGTGACTTTAGACGCCGCGCGCTTGCCGCACCATCTAACAGGACGTCACCCCGCGCGCCTCGCCGCGGTGCCGCCCTTATCCGCCCTTACGTGCTTAAACGCTAACCAACGTATTCGGTGTCGGCATCCAACGTTTATGGATATACTTTGGTGGCATCTATGGGAGGTACTGAAACGCCCCCACACTCACTGAATAAAAAAAAACCTGTGCAGAGGCTCAGAATCGAGTCAAGACCTTTGGCGTTTGAGGCGGAGACGCTTCCACTCCGCCACGACGGCTCAAGCTTTAACCATGACTAAAGGCGCATCTAATGAATGCACTCTTCCGATGCAGAAGTCTCCGCGCTTTCGCTACGTATATCCTGGCCTAACAGAGCTAGGCCATAAGCAATTTTTTAGTAGTCTCTTTCATCATTCCGATTGATCGTGCGCTGACGCCACTGCATTTTCTAATATAGAACTTGCAATTACACAGTGCATGTCATGGGGGTGTCCTTGTCAGCAATATCTTCACCGCATGACGAACATTTTTCAGTAGGAGCCATTTCAAGGTAGTACCGAGCGGTTAGAACACAACATAAAAAATGGAAATATCGACAGCAGCAGCAGCAGAAGTGGCGACAAAAATATATGCATAAACTGGTAATAAACTGCAAGCACTAACCTGCAAAAGTTTGAGGGTGAGTTAATAAAACATCACTAATGCGAGCTCGAATTCTAGTGCGTAAGCACTAATCTGATGGGTACCGACCCAGAGCAAAATTTGTTCGCCCAGTGCGAGCGCTCCATCCCACTGCACGGCCCACTGATCATAGCAAGTATCCGTGATTTCGCACTGAGTCGATTGTACTAAACATTATGTGTGGTTTTTTCTCTTATGCTTATTTATCTCGCCCTTTCTAAGAGTAACGCACCCCACCCCCCTCGGCATTTTCTCATCAATACAATCTGTCTACGGGCTCAACATCCAAACGGACACGGAGTAGGCAGACCAACGATAATGGCTCAAGCCCGGCTCACTAGAGACTTTCTTAGAGGGTGCCTTCCTGGTACCTGGTTGGTGCGTGGGTCGAACTTCTCAGCCGTGTTCTGCCTGTGGTGGCCGTCGTAACCTCCCATGGCGTAGATTATGTCGTCCAGCACGGCTACGCTTACGTAGCACCTGAGTAACCAAATAAAAATCTGTCAGCAGGATGACAAACTTAAAGCCAAAAACTGAGAACCCTGTGCCACGCGAATTTAAGATTACGCTGTGTATTTTTTCTTTGCGATTTTAGCGTGCGCTTTAAGAGTGCTGCATGTAAATCAGCGCATAAACATGAACAACCTCAATTTACGAGAGAAGCTCACAGGACAGGCGCTGTTTTTGGTAGACAGCAAAACATTGCCGGTTCGTTATGTAGTATATTCTTTCCTGGCGGACTGCGCGTAGTGTCACTATGTTGTCAATCGTGACGTCACTGTGTTCCGACCACTCACTCAGCGAGGCGCGTAGCCATGGCATCTTACATTGACGTCATGCATGACTCCAATCAGCTTGCTGATCAACACGCGAGGAGATACGACAACGCCGCAAGGCTGGAAAGCGTGCCCTTAACAGCTGTCGCTGTAAATTAGAGCAGCAAATAACTCCGGTTGAGCACACTCAGCTGCTGGCGGTAGAATAATTAGCGCTAATATTTGCCTTCTGGGCAAGAAGCTTTGATGCAGGTTCTTATTATGCAGAAAAAAAGGACTGCTCATGCACCTTCGGGAGAGGTCCTCCTCCTTTCCTCAAACTATACCCTCTCCAAGCGCCTAACTAGCAGGCAAGATTTCCTCTTTTACCTTAACCAAATATCTTTCCATGAGCCTAGCTTTCCGCAACAGTGTATGTGGAGACCTAAACTCCAGTCTTGGAATTATAACAAATACAAGAAATTGCTTCAAGTGTCAGAGCACACTTGAGGTGCCGTGCGACCACAAATATAGCATTCCAAGGTAACGTGACCCCGCTCAGCATTAACATATCGTGACCACTTTTTTCATTCAGCCACACTGTATTCACATGCCTAATAACAGACTCGAAAAGTGAATTCAAATTACGCTCCGGGGTACCTCGGAAGTTTGTTAACTCAATTTCGTCGTGACAAGTACTAAACTCGAAGAAAGCACACCGAAAGTTTTTTACAGCTTGAGTGCTTCTGAAATAATGTCATGGGATGCAGCAAACTGTCGTTTAAAAGTTAGCGATGCAATATCAAATTATTTCTTTGGGAACTAAAATATGCCTGTGATGAAATAAGCGGTAGTCAAACCCATGGCAGTAAAGCCAGACGTTCCCATTGAACGAAAGAAGCAATAAATGAAAGCACGAAGACGAACACACAACATTAGATCACTGAAAGCTCTAAGTCGAGGCCTTGAAATGTTGCTGGCGCACCTCTTGACATGCATGGGTGTGACGGAGCGCCACTGCTTGGTGTGCGCGTTGAAGCACCGTACGCTGCTGAAGTGCTCATCACCGTTGAAGCCGCCGACGACGTAAATGTCGTTGCCAATGGCCACACACTTGTGGTACGCCCGGGGACCCTCGGGATCCACGGTTTCAACCTATGTGCACACAAAAAAATTAGGGGAACCTTCACCTTTTGAGCATATGACGCGATAGCGTTATGGGTCCCGTCACCAACTCTACTTGATCTCATTGGCATATCACCCGATCACGTGCTGTACTAACGTTACCACATCACATGTCACACCAATGTCTCGTGACACAAGCGTAGAGTCGTACGCGTACACTCATTCCTCACTGACATGCACTTTGCTTCTCGCCTATACTACTCCCTTAATTAGGGCCTCTTTAATCATACACATACTCATTAGCATACTGTCGTACCACATTATTTGAATAACCACGTGACATGCATAATAAAACCTCGTTTTATCCAAGCAATCGCAGGGTCACGGATTCAATTTCCCACTAATTGCTCCAATTTTCCTTTCAGCGCAGTTCATTTATTCACAATTTAGGTGACATTTTAATAGCTTTTTAATTCCGAATGTGCACGTGTGACGTTGAACGTTTTCAACTAGTCCGGAGTTTCCAGACTCAATAACGCCAGACGCCGACGGGATGATGACGCCAAATAAACTTCCAGCTGGAGATTCAGCGCCTGCCTTTCATGCCGTGTCTTTTGGCCAGAGTTCAAGAGTCTAAAATTTTTGGAAAGGGTGCTTTACTTGTCTACATGTCGTATACACCGATTTTATTCTATATTCCATCCTCGTCTCTTTTTTTCTTCGAAGCGACAGAGTTTCTGCCTAGAGTCTCTTTAATCCTTTGTAATTAATGAAATTATATTCCCGACATATTCTTTTCTTCATTGCAACACACGGTTTTGAAAAGAAAGAAAAGTAAGAAAAAGAGCACTAAAACAAAACAAAAATTGGGATGCGCAGTGGACGGCAGAGTTTCGCGTGATCGAAAATGATTGCACATTATTGGTGAAATTCTCGACAGTGCGTCCAAAAGGTGAACCGGCGACTGCAGGCCGTGAACCGAACTACAAAGCTTCACAAAAAACCTAAAAAAAGAGTTGCACTTTTTTCCTCCACAAGCGAGCAGCCAGTAAAAACGAGCTGGTATCGTTTCTGACGTCGCAGATACGAGGTTATTCTAAAGAAGGGTATCGAGAATAAAAAACAAATAACATAGGAGCTACGACCATAAGCATTTACAGTCGCCATTTATGTAATTTCTCTTTTATTCACGCTAAATTCTTTCAAACCAAAACATGCACCAACTAGCTTAAACAAAAGTTCAACAAGTGCAGGGTTGTCTTTTAAATTTCGTGCAACCGAGGATAAAATGAGGGTCCTTACGGTAAATTTTAAAGTCTGTTCGCAGTCAAAAGCAAGTCTTTGAGTAGCTGCAAAACTCGGCATGAATGACTGGGAGAGAGGAGCACCGGCAGTACACAATTCATTAAGATTCCAGAAGGTTTTAAAACTTCAGAAGTCACTTTTTGTGCGCTAAGAGAACACACATGATGTAGCAGAGTCTTGAGCAGAGCGTGGACAAGGTTGCTTAGACATCAAGCAATAAGCAGACAGGCACCCTGATCCAGCGGTCCGCCTTGGTGTCGTAGCTTTCGATGTAGGTCGTGGGTCCACCGGCCATCCAACCGCCGATGACGAACATCACTTCGTGAGGAATGCGCGGTCGGACGAAAAGAGGTGTCGGCACCTCGTCGTTGTGGACAACCACGTCGAGGTCGTACAAAAATCTAAGCGTGTCGATGACCAGAGGCCTGGACCACAGAAGAAACAACCTCTTGCTTTAGACTAAGGGGAAGAAGAGCACAACAGTGCACGACACGCTCGTGCATGACGCTAAGTAGTGGCTGTTCTACTGACGCCTTTGAATTAAAGTAAAAACATTCTTCCTTAATTACAAAGGTATCTGCAGTTAATAAGCATTACAAATCATTCAAGTGCTTCTCCATAAGTAAGTAATGTAGCCCCTTTATCGCTATGACAACTACACTAAATCAACAGGGAGAAAATTATTCGTTCAAGTGTTCCTTTGCGTATGCAAGAGTGAAAGCCCACATGAACTCTCGACGACCGAATTTGACCCTTACTAGCGATTACCCAGAATAGCGTCCAGCACCTTGCGGGGTTCTCCATGACATAAAAATTGTCAGGGAAGGTAAATGTTGTTTAATTTAGTGATCGCTTCCGAATATTAAAGAATTGTACAGCTGCTGACAAGACAAGAGAAAATGTTAAAGTTTACTTATATTTTCATCTATCGACTTCTAGAAACGAGAACACATTTGGTGGCTACATTGTAAAGCAAGAATGGTTTCGCCAACATACCCCTTTCAAATGTAAAAAAAAAACTTGTTAACAGGGTAGAAGGTAATTTTTTATGCGGTTAGAGCTTTTTAAGGCAACCTTAAAAGGTATCTAGCACCTAAAAATGAGAAAATTAACCCACGATTATAAGCGGATTGGGCTTTTATTCATGAAACTCCCCAAAGACGATATCAAACATACATCAAGTTAAAGAAAACTTGGGCTTTGGTATAAAAAATATAAAGCACTTCCCTTCATAAGGTCAAGCACAAGTAAGCGTCACACTTTCCGCAGAGTGCAAGCGACCTAGAACGCCATTCGGGAGTGTCCTCAAGCACGACCTTTTGATAAAGCGATGAGAGGCCCCTTGTGGGGTATCATGCCGAACTAGTGAGATGGGCTTATCACTATACTCTCATGAAGGTGTGGGCTAAGCAAGAATAGGTCAATTTCTGCTTTAGAGATCAAAAATTGCATTTTTGCGCACCCAGACGTTTGTGTGGGCAGCGCCGGAAGGGATATGAACGCTTAAAGAAGACAGTATCATGTAGGGTAAGGCACCGCATGGAGTTAAACGGGATTGTAGACACTATTTGTATTTGTGTTCATTAGTTGTATTGGGTTGTTTGTTTTTGTTTTTTTCTGGCTAATACATGGAGGACAAGCCGGTCGTTACCGCGTTTCTAATGAAAACCTTGTTTCTCTTCCTATGTTTCATAATTTTCCCAGGAATGAGATGGCGGAAAAACCGCCACTTCTAGATAAACGATATGAGCTTATACAGCATACAACACAGTAACTACTACCAGTTTAACCATTTTCACAGTCGGTCGGGGACGAGAGAAAGTTAGGTGAGCAGCGAAATTGCCGTGATAGGGCAGCCGCTGTTCGAGCCGTCCAGGGCGGTTTGGAGATAAATGGCCGATACTTTTGTGGCACACAATGCAACCGGGCTAGTGGCGATGATGACTGTGACGGGGAGCCCAAAAAATATAAGTAATTGGCTCAATATTGCAACTGGATGGTTTCACTAAGCTCCTTTGTAGGACCGGCGTTTGCCAATACAATTCCAATATTTAGACCATTACTTGTGATGCTTGGGAAGAGGAGGCACTGATTCTGTAGACATGTCCGCAAAGCTACGAAGCAAAGAAGCCGGGGAGTAATTGACCCCGGCCAGAACCACACGATGCGATCGTGGTGCTTAGGGGAAGACCTTTGTAATATGCACCCACCTGCAGGCCTCGCTGTCGGCGACGTACTTGTTGGTCTTGATCTTTTCGACGAAGTAGTTGGTGTCCACGAGCCCCGTGCGCACGCATTTTAGTAGGCGCGCCACGTGGTGGGCCCGGCTGTCCGGTTCGTGCTCGATCCAGCGCAGCGCCGCCTTCCAGACGCTCTCCTCCTTGACCACGTTGAGGTTCTCATCGGAGAGCACGGCCTCCACGTCGTCCACGTCCAGCTGCAGGAACTCTTCACTGCGCTTGGCCACCTCGACGAAGTGCTCCATCAGGTACCTGCGAGAGAAGGCGTGGTTACCGGTCGGTGACAGCGCTCTTCTGATGGCAAGCATCGCCCCCAGCCACTCTTGTCGACTCAGTCATACGTTTCCCTCAACCAGGCGCAGCACGACCCACGGCGCCAGAAAGCCGTTCAAGCATTGACAGAGAACAGACAATCAGCGCTGTCCGCATTTCTCACATTGAATGGAGAGAAAGCAATCGCGCAAGCGGAAACAAAAGCGCTGGTTGGAAAGTAAAATAATTATGCGAAAACCGCAACAAAATATTATGTGATTCACCGAGCTTCGGAATCGACGCGTGCTGTGGACACGGCATACACCCTTAGTGACTTGTCGAAAAACATACACTCGCCAAAGATGCAGAAAAAACAAAAAAAAGATTGACGTTTCTGCGCCCGTACGGGTGCCTTGATCACAATGAACCGAAGGACGGGAAAGAAGCTATATATGGGCGATTTTTCGAAAAGACCGGAAGTATATTATCTGAGAGATTACCACGGGTCCGGTTAATCGCATGTGGCGTTGACTGAATGTAGAGTGATTCCATGAGCTTTCCTTTGCAATCACACCTGCCGCGTCCCAGTTAATGGCATGGCCAGCGTCCCGATGATGTTCCGCTGAAACGTTCGTGAGAGTTGTGCCTTGAACGACGTCATCTTGGTGTTGCTGGAGCCTGGTCTTGAATTCTTATGCATCGGTGTAGGAAGCGGCAAAATCAAGACAGGGGATCTTGTAGACAACCACTGAATAAATAGCTGGGACAATAGGATCCTTAACCCGCAACAGACGTTGCCTAAGTTTACATGAAGGAACGGAGGCCACGCGAACGTCGTCGTCAGAAAAAATACGAGCAGGGTATTCACTCACGTCACGGGCATGCGGCATCGCCACCTTTTGCGGATGTCACATTTCGGTTTGTCGAGGCAGAGGCGCGCTGGTAGTTCGGGGTTCCTTGAGAAGATTGACAAATAATAAGCCCCAATCTGCACCGCTGCGGCTTATTTTTCCGAAACAGCTGTATCGGTGCCCGGCCTCGCCCCCTCAAATCGCGTCTACTCCCAGTACCATTTCGATCACGTAACCACAAGTGGCACGCCATCTCGAGAGCGCCGATTTGCTTGTCTGCACGTCTCTTATATAGCAAGGAATCACCTGGGCAACAGAGGATTTGTGCATGGCTGCAATGCTTTCCAAAGGCAACATTGCAATCACACATTTGAAAAATAATGTTCGCTCAGCTTGGATGCAAAATTTCATTACATCAGGCGGCATTTGAACACCCGTGGGTGAGATAGACAACATGAAGAAACACTTGGGCATTTTATGGGCTATATTCGAGTGCAACGTTGTCCAGCGTTGGGACATTCGAAATATGACAGCACTGCATTTGGCAGCATCCGCTATCGGGGAACGCGGAACTTTCCGGTTCCGGCATAGAGCGGTGCCACTGCTGTATACTCCGGAACAATTCCTTTATAGAGCTGCTACGCTACAATGAAAAAAGGGAGCGGTTCATTACGTTATACCTACTTCGCATTTAATCCACTGACAATCCACTGATAAAAGGTGTTAACAGGAGAGGCGCCGGTTTCTTTGGGCATAGCGATTTCCTACAGGTGAACAGTGAGGGTGCGCTGCATCCAAGCATTTTTTAATGGCAGAACTTTTTTCTTTTTTAACTCATCCAAGGCATCAGACAGAAAAAGAACCACAACTGACTATCTTAATGTATCGAGATGACACATATGCGTATGCAGGAGACCACATTTGCTTAGGCCGACAGGGGAAGCAATACTGTCCTGCTAAGAGACACAATAAATAAGGTTAGAGACGTTTCTAATTTTCTCACAGGAATTGCAGTTAACGATTTCGGGAGTGGAGTTTGGGGTAGGACTGGGTAACACGAGACCTTGTAAAGAAAACAGCACGGAGCCAGGACGTAGGACACCAACCCTACCCTGTTGGGCTCCCACCTGTAGGCCTTGTCAGTGAGGTCGAAGCAATTGTACAGCTTAGCCACACTGTGGATAGAGATGCAGTTCTCGGGGCTCATGATGGAGAGTAAGAAGTCGCAGCAGTCCTTGAGCATGCCCAGGACGCAGAGGTAGTCGGCCGCCTTGAGGAGTCTCTCCACGTTCTCGCAGCCCACCCACGTGATACGCTTGTACGCGAACTCCACGACGTTGGCGAGGGCTTCGCTGGACACGCCGTAAACCACCACTTCGGACTGATTTTGCCTGTTTAGACGACTGCTGAAGAGAGCCCTGAACGTAAAAGGCGGAAAAGGGAACGAAATTGAACATGACAGCCCAGCTCTCACTGCGCCAATCTGGATAGAAATTGTAACCGACTAAATTCTTAAGCTACGCTAGCGGCCTTAAGATGGGTAATCATTATAATCCAGATTACGTCTACCATGTGACAAAGGTCGCTCCCATTTATCTGTAATTTGCCCTCTCCCGCGTCCCTGGGGACGTCTCATTAGGTACTCTCATCTTTTCACATATCTCTCTCTCTCTCTGTTTCCCCGGCCTACGTTATCCGCTCTTTGTTGCTCAGGCAGGTCATATTGCTAGCTTGAGTTTGTTTGCTCATCACATCTGCCCTTTCTGGCTTTGAGAACTTTCTCTATAATTTTCCATACCCAGGTCACGGCGCTGTACAAAATTTAATTTTAAGCCTTTCCGTTAGCTCCAACGTTTAATCCTAATGTATCACGTTACCGGTAATAAATATCAGTAAAGACGGAGTTCATTAGCCGGCAGTCACCAGCTGCTATTCAAATACCAGTGATAAGTACACTTCGAGATTTTTTATAAGTAGCTTTAGTCTAGAAGCATGATCTCTGTATTGCTTTTCTCATGATCTTTCTATTTCATGCTCTATTGCATGTGGCTTGCACATGTTTATGATATATTTTATTCACGAGTGGCAGCTGACTGTTCGCTCTGATATTGCTCGTGCTAGTGCAATCTGGTATTATTATTTAATATGCACGCTGTTTTTCTTGCGGAGTGCGAGCAAAAGTTATCCGAAATTTTAACACAATGAACTCCCGGACAAAACGACAACTAACGGCGCTCTCATATCGTATGAACATCTTTCCTTCTCTCTTATTGCTGATCCGCTAACATTTTTCAAGTACACAGAAAAAACTTAACCAACAGCATGGTTCACTGAAATGAATGTTCGCTGGCATGTACCTCATAGTGAAAATCATCAAAGACCTAGCGTCTTCGTTTCGACGAACTGCCGTTCACCAACAACACACATCTATTCTACGTGTGCACACCCTAGTGCAATTCCTTAAGATCAGTTCGTTGTGGGCACGTGCAGAATCTTATTGCGAGCTGCTTTTCAGAAATGACGTTCCACTGGGGCTCGCCGCAATGAATAACACAGCCAAGTGCCGAGGACGCACGGCGAAAGCGGGTAGGCCACCGACCTGAAGTACTCGCTGCAGCTGGCCATGACCACCTTGTGGACGGGGAAGTGGCCACCGTCCGACGTCTTGAGCAGGCCGTCGCAGAGCAGGCCCGAGTTGCGCATGTTCCACAGGGTGTCCATGGCCTCCCGGTTGAGCCACTCGTCGGCTGTGTCGCTGCTGTTGCCCATCTCGCTGCCGTGCTGCCGACTGGCATCCGCCGCGGACGTCGTCCACGCCCCCAGCGGCGTCGGGTCCGGAGGACGCCGAAGCCGACCCCGGAACGGACAGCAGCGACACGGCCCCTCACGACGCGCTCCTTGACTTCGTCCTCTTTGAGCACTGCACGGCGGCGGCACCATGGTCATCGCTAGTAGGCCACATTTTCTGTTCTGCTCATCCAGATATTGTCAGGAGCAGTGATCCACCAGTTGAGGACGGGGTGGCGACGCTGTCCAGTTCCCACCCGGAAGACCCGCCCAGGCTGGTGAACCGGGAAAGATCGGAGACAAAAGCCAATTGGCTCCTAAAATGAAGGCCCACCCAACTAACCTCAGTTTATTCCGTTCGTTAAATGTTTTTCACGCACACGCACCTCCGCTACAAAGGGGGATGGCCACACAAGCATCAGCATCAGATTTTTTCGAGGGGACTTCATTTCCTCCGAAGGGTGCAGTACACAAATTTGGTTTCGCCTCCAGACTCGTTTTGCAACTTCTTAAAAGGTGATTTTGGCTCAGTAGCATCTAAGAATCGTGCCTAAAAGGTAGCACATACCCCGTGAAATTCGTGAACGATTTGCGCGCGGTTAGTTACTGGTGCTAAAAAAAACATGGGGGAAAAGTTTTGTTTTCTGAAATTGGATTTTCTGCAAGAGGAAACAAATCCATTCCGCCAAATAAAGGTTAGGATTGATAGAGTTTAGTTTTGTTCTCACCTGTTCTCATAAAAACTTCCTTCCATTTCCCGGTAGGCAGCGCTGTTTAACATTTTTGGTTAAACAGATTTGGTCTATGATAATTGTAGGGGAAGCTCTTTGTTGATTGAGGCCAGGACGGGAGTTTTGCGGACTAAGACATATAGAGCCAGGTACCACGAGATAGACACTTTGTGCGTTGCGTGCGGAGGAGAGAAGGAGGAAACGGCTGAACACTTGATACTTTTCTGTAAAGGGCTTCACCCTACAGTGGAAAACAGTGGGGCTGATTTCTCCAAAGTATTGGGGTTTATAAACGGTGAAGGGAAAGTAGATTTTAAGCGGGGAGAAGTAACCAAGCGAAGGTTATCTGATTGGTGGCTAAAATCAAGACAACAGTTAAATTTCATAATTCACGGCAAGGTGGCTTGAGCCACCGCCCGATTTAAAGAGTTCAGCCTCATCCATCCATCCATCCATCCACCCATCCACCCATCCATCCATCCATTTATCCAACCGTCCGTCCGTCCGTCCGTCCGTCCGTCCATCCATCCATTCATCCATCCATCCATCCATCCATCCATCCATCCATCCATCCATCCATCCATCCATCCATCCATCCATCCATCCATCCATCCATCCATCCATCCATCCATCCATCCATCCATTCATCCATCCGTCCATCGGTTTGGTTTAAGGTGTTTAACGTGGGAAACTGACTAGGTTGCAGATTCCTTAGCAAGGGCCTCTCTCTGCGGCCAAATTATTGCTGTCCTGCCAACCTGTGCATATACAGCTGCGGTGAGGTTTCGCAGCTAAACAATATTTCAGGAACTCGCACACCCGTGACAGCCTGATCTTTCCTGAAAATACAGTCTTTCTGTTAGCAACTACGTGTCGCGCCGCAAACATCGTTACAGCAATCTTCGTCCACATCTGCTGGCAATGCCACTATCGCAGCTAACGCTGCTCTTTAATTTTGACGACTATACAGGGACCTGGGCTCGAATCTCTATCTGCGTACCTTTCGAAATCGCCGATACGGGCATTTTCTAAAGGGCCTCTAATTAAAATATGAACCTGGCTCGCAGCTGCTGTGGCTTCTCCGTGCGCTTTGTCGACTGCTGGTTTCATCCGTAGTGTGAATTATTTCAGCAAACAGACGGTCTCCTGGCGACGCGATGTCATGGATTCGTCCACAACCTTATCGGTCACGAGAATCCGTCCTTAACCGCGGCCACTGTTGAACCTATACCACAGCCTTCGTTTTTCTTGTGGGCGACAAAGCGACCACGATAGCTGTACCGGATGCCCTCACAACAAGGGCTCCCCTAATCTCGGAACTCCATCATCCCAGTAGAGAATTTCTCATAAGAAGGTAACGCACTTGGAAGCGTCATCTTCCAGAAAGGCATGGTTCAGCGTTACTAGCAAGGAAAGACCCGTATAAGCACCGTCGATGAGCACCCACACCGGCGAACTGGAAAATACGATGGCGCTGGTTTGGTACGCTACCATGGCGGTACAGGTCTGCCGGCTTTAGGCTGCGCTATTTTCCCCTCACGAAAATAGGTTACGCAAAATCATTGCCATTATAACTGGAGGAATTTGGAAAGCGTGATTAAAAATGCAATGCGACCCTTCCGGTGCTAAGCCGCGCGACTCTGATGTAGTGAGCGAACAAGCCGGTCGTTGCGTGGTGGCCGCACTGCGGGTCATCGCTCCTGATCTACGTTGGAGTGACTTATTAGAGAAGCACAGTACAAAAATAAGCTGCATCAGATACTTCTATGGCTTTTGACTTTTTGTCTATCAAAGCAGCGCTGCCAATCAAAATTACACGGTCCTAAGGAACCCTACAGGCAGCATTTTTCTGATTGTTAACATATTTATATCGCGAACTTGACTGACAAGCTGCAGAGGGCGCTGTATTGGAGACCTGAGGACTAACCTAGTTACACAAACGGTTCTTGACCAGGCACGAAAAGCCTGGCGTCAGGGCGGCTTCAGTACCGATATAACGCCGTTTTGCGTACACCCTGCTCTGTTCTTGGAAATTCTAAACGCTCAAAGTGTGTATGCATGCTTCAAGCAACACGTAAATCTACACGCTGATTGGCGAGAGTACTGCTAAATGTGCACACTGCACTTGAAACTTGCACACTGCACTTAAAACTTACAATGATGGCACATCACTTCACTTTCTACAAACGTAATTTCTAAAAGCGAATAGCGTCAAAATCTAATCACGTCCATGGGAGCTCTCCAAAGCACTTAAACCGTACTCGACAAGAAACCCATGCTTCTGCACGTTGAAATAACATTGCATAGCTGCCTCTCTATGTACAACATGTCATTGCAACAATCCCAGAAGAATAATTAGAATCATTTTTATTTATTGCATCAATGCGTTACACAAATATCAAAGAAATAGAATTTTTTTTCAGACAGCATAATGCATCCAACGGGAATCAGCAGTACTCATTTCATTACTTTTAAACCAGAGGAAATCTTGAAGATTTCCGGGATAGGTAGCCAATGATGCGTTATCTAAACTTTCGTAGACGGTGCGGTTTGTGAACAGGCCAGCCGTTGCGTACTATCGCGATCAAAAGTTCACGGGACGCAAGCACGAGAAAAGCAATTATTCTGGCGCAGTCACGAAATCCATTCGCCTGAAATGTGTCCAGGTATGAGGCAACGTTCATGTTCTATACGCTGGTAACAGCCCCGCATCACTGAGTTGCGAAGCATAGAGTGCTCTTTTCAAAATCTAAAAGGCATAGCAGGAACTTCTTCAGTGTTGAAAAGGCCCATGCACACTCATGTGGTGCTCCCTGCCTTTCTGTTCATTCCAACGTCTTAAGTCAGCTCAGACTTTTTAATGCAGCATGGTTACAACTTGAGTTTTCTCAGTCTCAGGTATACAAATCTACTTATGAAACACTCCAAAGGCCTCCAAGCGGTCTTGAAGAATGTTACAGGGGTAGTCTTGGTAGTGGCCTGCAGCCTTTCGCAACATCAAAACCAAAGCGCTTGCTTTGCATGTTCGAAGCGCAAGAAAGACGAAGGCCGAGGGAATAAATAGAAAACAGACAGTACTAGTGAGAAGTAAAGGTTTTCTAATACATGAACATTTATATATGCCGCAAGAAAAAGATACAGTACAAAGTCCTGTCAAATATTCACCCTTCTTTGCGGAAGGTTTGCACAAAATCTACCCTTTCCATGTCTGAAAACCAGCACTCTGCAATATGCCTTCAGGCAGGCCGTCTATCAACTTTCAAAGCTCGTGTGGAATTTAGCACTGTGAATGTTAAGGCTAGTCAATACTCAATTTCAAGATTCATTGCGCAACAAACATAAGACGACATAGGTGAGAACGACTGTGCACAAGCGCTGCTAGCAAGGTAACTGTGCATTGCATGCACTTGTGAAATGTTGCACTCTCCTTGGTACCCGTTTCCTTGTTACGCTATCAATGTCAACATCATGTGAAATAGTTGCATGACGTCGCGAAGCTGGGTAGCAACCAAGTCTACAATAAACTCTTTTCTGAAAACACGCACCCCGTAAATTTTTGATCGCGATAGCACATGCCTCTGTTGCTTCAGTGTTAGGGTATTGGGATGACGTCCTGAAAGAGTCAGCCGGCTGCCCTTGTGATAGTCGCAGTCATTACGTTGTGAATGGTCTCTTATGCAAATTGTTGTCCTTTGATATCTCGCGACCCACTGAACAAACAGAATGTCAAAACATTGACCCCATGTTTTCCTTCGGGGTAAGACGAATTTCACCGACAACTTGGGTGAATCGGAATGTTTAGTAATTGCAGGCAGGGGGGCTCTTGTTGCATTTGCTTGTTTTGACCAATCAGTGGTGGTCATTGTCTTTAATATGTGCGGCGCGTTGTCACGGCATCATGAGTGACGTTACTCGTGCGTCATGCGTGACGCAGTGACCAATGAGCGTAGCTCGTTGCATGCTTCCATGTGTGATCTCACTCCCTTTCTCACCAATGAGTGCGGCGCGTTGGCAAGATGTCGCTGTAGAAGCACTCGGTAATTTCGTGTAAACTCGGAGCTCGTGTTGCCTTCACACCCGCCAGTAAATATTTACATGTAACCGCTTTCTAAAGAACACACGATACTTGTATCAGTTCTACGCCAGAGTTGTTACTCCCGGCTCAGGCTTTGTTTTGCCCTGCCCTGTCATGACTCGCATCGCCTGTCAAGCATTGCCCTGGTTGCTGTTTTAGGGCGAAAGCACTGCTCTGATGGGTAAACCCCTGAAATATCTTGCGATGGTTGTGATTGTGTGCCAAGTGAAATAAACAAAGATAAATCAAATAAACATCCGCGACTGGGATTTCATCCCGTGGCGGCACAAACAGATCAGCTCCGCAGTTTCACGCCTCGCGTTAAACTGCAACACAGTCTCGCGCTTCTTCTTCTTCTGCCTCTTAAAACATGGCACATACCCACACGGGGGGATTGGCCAAGGTGTAGTGGCATAAACAAGGAAAAATTTTCATAGGAGAATACGACATAATTTTAGCACTAGGCGTGAATTTTGAAAAAAAAATGCATCAATAAAAACGACAGATGAATATTTAAAATAAAATAGCAACCAGCATTTTGGTTAAAAAAGAAGAGCTCGATCGTCTTCTTCATCGACTAATACTACTATCAAACTAGCATTCGCGCTTTGAGCTATGTGGCGGTAGATAGATGTACGCTGCATGTGTTGGAGCGGAGCGTTGTCCGCAACACGGCACTAGAGCAATGCGAGTTGGAGTGGACAGCATTGCTGCAGAAACACGGCACTGGAACCTAGGCAGCCGGCGTACATTGTATAAATTGGCACTGACTACGAAAAAGTTCAAGACGCGCACCTACCCTTCTGTAAGTGCGCATCCGACCTTTTTTCCAGGTATAGCTTGTTAACCATACAGCAAAGTTACAAGAAGAAACTAGCAATTTATATTAAGAATCTCGTTACAGTGAACAAACATGATTTCGAGCAACAATATCCCATATCAATATATATATATATATATATATATATATATATATATATATATATATATATATATATATATATATATATATATATATATATATATATATATATATATATATATATATATATATATATATATATATATATATATATATCAGATACCAAATTTATTAAACATTTACCGCCGAATTCTAGATTTAGCACTTGAAAACCACACACGAAACACTTTTAAAAACGACGTTTATGCAATGCTGCCTTCATAGGTGAACTACACAGTTTCCACCTTTGTGTTTTCTAGTACATTTTCAATCTTATGCTTTATACTGTCTTTCCTTCATGCAAGTGTATTTTACTTTTAAGTTGCCTCCTAGGCTTTGTTTTGGTTGTGGATGACTTCTGGGCAAAATTTGAAAACCTGTTGCTGTTTGTCGCTGAATGTCATTGTCCAGGACTGCAGGCCCTTGTCAGGTGTTTGCAACACCTTTATCCTGTAAGTCTTAGCTTTTTGTATCTCATGAACCAAATTAAACAAGTTTATTATAGTTTATTATCATTATAACTGGCTCCGAGAGTCAGTGGACACTTCAGTCGCGCTTTCCACCTCCAAAAAGCTGCTTTCGCACAATATTTCGTGCTCAGCAATGCTGAACTGACAGCCAATATAAATTACCTTCCTTGTCTGTTAATTTGTATACATGTCCGTTTCTCTCTCCGCTTGTTTGCTTACTTATTTGTGTTGATCAAGAATTGTTGTGGGTCATGGGCATCTGTGGCAAAGAAGCGCCATTGCACAAGGTTTTCTACTCAAGGTGGGGTCAAAGACCCACTTCCCAAGCATTTCCCCCTAAAGAAGCTAAGAACCAGGCAGGGAAAAGCTTGTACCCATTGCATCACTGGTGGTTACCCGGCGGCACCGGGGATCGAACCCCGCACCTGCTGCATGCGAGGCGGGTGCTCAAACCGCCAGGCCGCCAATTGTTTAACAACCAAGCAATGCACAACATGGATCGGTAGTCCGTTGTAACGGTCCGCTTTTGAGCCCTGAATTATTTCCAATTGTTAGCGTTACGATTCTGCTCCACTCTGCTCATGTCGTCTTAACAACTACATGCATAATTATGATTTCAGACCTTCAGTAAAATGCAGAGTACGATTTTACTTTTTGAATTATGGCAGATTCTGTTTAAATACACAGCGATATTTCACATCAACGTATAAAGTCGTCGAAATGCGTCTGTGTGTTGTATTGGTATACATCAGCAAGCGATAAACTACCGGGACAACAAAGGTCCAGTTTCATTTTAGCACAGATAGCAACGCTTTGCAGTCAGTCAACTCAACGTTACGTTAAGTAATCTGCCACACAACATGAAGGCATGAAAACCATAAAGAAAACTTCATTTAGATTTAGTAGACGAAGTAACAGTAGTCAAGGCCAGCTCATAAGTGGAAAAAATAACGTACGAAAAGGTCAGTTCCCTAGGAGACTAAAGGAAAAATAAAATCTTATGCAGTGAGAGTCCTAACTACTCCAGAAATGTTAACGCAGATTATCCTAGAAAGCCTACGCGACATCGTTAGAATCGTAAGATTCCGCATCAAAACTTAAAAAGATTACTCTTCGACCGGCGTTCATAACACGTTGCATTGAATTTTCTCTAGTATGAGGCTGACATCACCTGCAGTCTGTTAGGACAAGCAACAGTATTCAATGTTTCATTCAGGAGCGAAATTTAAATATGATGTCCACATATACCAACACGCCTGGCTCGTGTTCATAGTAGTTCACTGTTCGGCGCTGTTCACAATGTGGGCTGCGCAGCTCACTGCGATCTATGTGAGTCCTCACATAACCAGCCCACTCAACCCAGAAATCGTTGAAGCAGTCAGTGCGGTGCTATTAGGTGGCCGTGCAATCCAATTTTGCATCAGCCAATAAACCATGAGGACAACTTCATTGTGGCAGTGTACTCTCCAATTCCCACTGCGGGCAGGCAGGCATGTCCAGGGTCACTCGCAGGACACAAGCACTGGCTTAGCGAGCCCTCTCGACATCTTGAGTCCGGGGCTGGGACCGCTGCCTAAGGATTTCGAGCATCTTCTGTCGCTTCTCTTCCATGAGGTTGTCGCGGCGCTGGTGCACGTAGTCGCGGATGTTGGGCAGCCCGGAAATGACGCAGGCGGCTAGCGCCGAGCGTGCCTCGTTCATGTCAGTGGCCTCGTACCACTGGTCTGTGACCGGATCATAGCACTCGGCCAGGTTAGTCGTGCTCTCGCCGTTGAAGCCGCCGATGGCGAACACAAGGTTGTCAATGACCTGCAAATCGACAAAGTGAAGAACATCGATAAGCTTCAGGCTATTCTCACAAGCTCATTCATGCATGGAGGCTGTGTCTGAAGTCACAACAAACGACGCAACCCCTAGCCCCGATGTATATTTTCTGCTTAGCGACTTCGAAAAGAGAAAGGCATGGAGCTTCGCAGTGCACACTGAGATAAAATATAAATTTGTAACAAAAAATTGCAAAGCACGGTCCGAAAAGCAAGGCTCTCTTTTAAAAAAATTATTCCAGCTTCACTGACTCAACGTCGCGAACGCCGATGTTAACAGCGAATCTGCCTGGCGTTTGGCTTCTCTCGCTCGAAGCTCGGGATCTTCCGTCCTACGCTTGCCTATGGCTTCGGTATCCCTCGCGCGGGCTCCAGGATTTGGCCGACGACCCCGTGCGCATTCACGCGCCAACTCTCGCTGGCGCTCCCGACGGGCGGCTTCTTCCGGAGAGCGCGCGACTTTACCCATTTTCCGAACATTCGAGAAACAACCGCCAAGCGCACTCGTCTATATGTGCGCGCTCCTCCGAACCAGCTGTTGGGCGCGTGCTCTCCAATTGGCCGACTCCTCTCCTACTCCTCTCCTTAACTCCGCCCACCTGCACCTGCACCTGCTACCCCTCTCCCACTACGCTCCACCTGTGCTTGGCGCTTGCTCTCCCCCTCGCTAGCTTATGCCCTTTCCACATCGCTGCGCCCGCGTTACCACGCCTTGTCCCATGAAAGCTTCGTCCAGAACAGCTTCGCTCTTAAAATACAACCTGTGGAGCCTTCACCCTGTTTGCAGAGTAGCATCTCTACATCGGCCTATAGGTGACATGGTACGCGGGCTTCAACATACCAGACCTTCACATGGGTTGTGGGAACGTTGGAAACATTGCTCTTATTATTGTAATACCGTTCATCCTGCCAGCAGTTACTGCGTTTAGTGACCAACTAATTGACTGGCGCCTCCCGACTTCCAAGCATAGATTATAAATGGGAACTTAGACCATGCGTTTCTTCTCAAACGTGAACGCGGTGCCACATGCTCTGGTCTATCACGATCATCGAAATCGCGGATCGCGTAGAAACGAAAATAATTCGAACGGGGAGCGTAGCTGCAAGCAGAGACAGCCTTCGGAAGAGATTATCCAGGAATGAATTCGACGCCAACGACAAGAATATTCCCGTAAAACTTGTTCTTCCCCGTCCGCCGAAACGAAAGCGATAACCTGCACGTTGATCGTCTTAGGCTGTAGCGTGGCCAATGTCGCTAAAGATCATTTCACGCTCGCTGCAGCGGCAGCAAAGTGCCACTCACTGCTACGGCAAAGTTGCTCCTAGGCGTGTTCATGTTGGGAATCGTGGTCCAGATGTTGGTCTCCGGGTTGTACTTCTCCACCGAGCACAGTCTCGAGGTTCCGTTGAATCCGCCCACCGCGTAGATGCAGTCGCGGAAGCCGATGCAGCCGACACCGCTGCGCCTGAAGCGCATGGTCGAGATGACGGTCCACTGACCCAACTCCGGGTCATATCGCTCGGCCGAGCTGAGGCACTCGTTGCCGCTGAAGCCCCCCGTCACGTACACCAGGCCGTTGTGCGTGGTGGCGCAGGCGTCGCTGCGTTGCATGTGCATGGGCGCGATCATGGTCCACTGCGAGACCGAGCAAGCCACAACAGGCACACACTTTCAAGTGGCGGAAAGTCTAACAGCTTAAGGGTAAGGGGAGCACATCATTAAAGATGTGCTGCTACTCCGCTGCTGTTACGTTGCTTTTCGGAATTTTCGCGAAGTACAAGCGCACTTATCGACACGCACAAACTCTCAACCCTTCAGATAAAACAAGGTCACTTCCTCGCCTGTCTCGACAGCACGCGCTGCCGCAAAGCGGAAAAGCTGCCGGGCTTTGCTTTTCGGTTTTGATACCATACCTAAAATGCTCCTTGTCCACTGCGAACGGCCTGTGTCACTGGGCTCTCTCCTTGATATAATGTTTCTAGCCAAAGGAGATTTGGCAGAGCACTGGAAGCACCTGCAATCGCCGGGTAATTATCTGAACGTGACACGTCGTTTTCCTTTAACAACTAGCAGAATAACGCGCTCCCTTTTCTTCACACATAGGAAATCTGATTGAACGTATTTCCTTCCCACTGAAGAAACATAACCACACTAACCTAGTATAAGACACTAGAAATAATTGGCGATTGAGTGAGCCAAAGGGATACAGTTCCAGGTAGCGTGTTTAAAGTGAATTTCAAAACTTAAGCTACCTTTGCGGGTTTAAAGCGGAGCGACTGCTGCTAGAAATTATCTGGGCCAGAGTATAGCGACAGATTCCATCATGACGCCTCACAGCCTTTCGTACCTGGTTGGCGCGGTAGTCGAACTTCTCGGCCGTGTTCTGTCGATGCCGACCGTCGTACCCGCCCATGACGTAAATGATTTCGTCAAGCACGGCCACGCTCACGTAGCACCTGGAGGAATAATGAGTGCGCCAGTGTGTGTGTGCGTGTGAAACAATAGTTATTTGAAATTGTTAACACACTAACGCATTGACAAATATGAATTCATGAGATAAATTAGAGGAGTGTAGAAGTGAACTTTCGACCATTGCGCTTTTGCAATGCACCCCATACGACCCAGTTAGTGATGTGTGGAAATCATGTCCACAGTTTGTTTATTTAGAGGTAAAAACAATGGCTCTTTATGGACTAATAATAGGTGTTGTACACAAAACACTCTTAGGCGATCCTC
The DNA here is from genome assembly GCF_052857255.1 of Amblyomma americanum. Classification (NCBI taxonomy): domain Eukaryota; kingdom Metazoa; phylum Arthropoda; class Arachnida; order Ixodida; family Ixodidae; genus Amblyomma; species Amblyomma americanum. The sequence goes on along the minus strand of NC_135499.1, from coordinate 101,396,291 downwards.
GGTGGATCGTTTGAATGCGTGAGCAGCCAAACTTTCGTTATTTACTATGATTACGCATTAAAGTTCGTTATACATGAGGTGGAACACTTAGATTTTTTTTATATCCGAGGTCAGCGCACTAAGTTCGTTACATCCGAGGTCCAGGCACTCAAGCTCGTTATAACTGAGGTAGCATACTTAGGTTTCTTAAAACCGAGGCAACACACAAACGTTCCTTATATCAGAGGTTAACACATAAAGTTCGTTATACCAGAGTACATAGGTTGGCCCCCTTTCCCTTTCGCGAAGACGCCGTTCGGCAAAGAATGAAAAAATGAATAGGAAAAGCTGAACCGCCATTTTTCAATGGGAACATGTTTCTCGGCCTCGCTAAAAAGCGAAGTGGGATAAATAAACAAAAACTACGAACAACGCGATCAGAAGCACCCCCACCGAGGAAAAACAATGAAAACGCCCCCGCGGAGGCGCAGCGGAAGTAATAGGCACTCGGGGTTCGGCCACGACGTGAGTAAGGCCACTCCTACAGCTATCCGCCTTTCTTTTGAAATGCTGATAAGTTTACACAAAAAAAACGGAGTTAGATTTTTTTTCGCAGTTGTTGATGCTTCCACTCCCCCGATCCGGCCTTGAACACAAGGTCTACACACGAAAGATCGTTATAGCCGAGGTGGAATAACAAGGTTCGCTATATCGTAGATAGAATACGAAGTTCGTACATGCAGTATACGGAGTTAGTTCGTAGTACGGCGGGCCACCTGCCACTGGCTCCTGACAAACGTCGGTCGCAAATATACTTACTGGTTTTCAACGCCAAATCGCGGAAAGGCAGTGAACTTCCATCACCCTACGTAATTTCAATAAATTCTCGGCAGAACTGACCTCTCCGTGCAATGTCCATGTCATCGTACATTTTAAGCGAGGTGTTACGCATACATTCTATGCATCCCGCGGACAAGCAGGAAGAAAGTGCACATCCATAAACAAACATTACCTGCTTTTACGAGAATTTTTCTTTTCTATATCATCGCTGTGCTCTCAATGCGGCCAAACATTTGGGATACTGCCAGCTTTCTGTCCTCTCGAAAAGGAATCCTCAGGACTAACTCAGCCAAGCTACACAAACCGCTCCATAGCACGCATCCAAGTTTGAACAGGCATCGCCTATCAAAGACATAATCTATCGACCTTCTGCTTTCAGCTCTACTGAACAGTTAGCGTGACTCGTGTTCTTACGTAAATGTTTTAAGTGTATAGTTGTCAGCATGTTGCACAGTAACACCTCCCACACATCAGCCGGAAAAGCCAGGGAAATCTTCGAGGCTTTTACTATATTTACAAAAAACGATAACAAATAGTGTAGCCTGTCTCTAGTCTGAAATCAGTAAACCAGTTTCCTTGGACTATAATCGAAATTTGAGGCATCATATTTCCTTTTCAGAATTTCTTGGTGCACATAGTTTATAGTGCCTTGATTTTTCATTCTCTAGGTTTTTATTTACTGACAAAGCGAATGCTATTTACAGCTGTTCCCATTGATAGGGCGCGTATTTGTGCAGACGACGGGCCATAACAAAGAAACACACATGGCATGTACAGAGCGCATGTACAGTACTCACGGATTGAAATAGGACATTCGGAGCGCTAGCCTTGCAGTGCCACGCAGGCATGTGGTAAGCCACAGGCCGGCTCATTGGCTACTGGAAGGAACAATTCTGCTTTGTAGATGTTCTCCCTCTCGCGCCATACCACAATGCACCACCTTGGTTCCATGAGCGTCTACGGGCGGCGCTCCATGAAGCGACGGCCACGCGCTCCGAATGTCCTATTTCAATCCGTGAGTACTGTACATGTGCGCTCTGTACATGTCGTGTGTGTTTGTTTGTTGTGTCCCGTCTTCGCGCAAGTACGCACCCTTTCAAAATGAACCAATTCGCCCAAACAAGTTCGACAGTTGTTTCCGTTTATCTCATTTTACTTTTATTTCTATTCTACGCGTGAATTCGACGTCTGACTGCACCTTTTATACCCCTTGGCGCAGGTCCCGCCTTCTGCTTTAAATATGTCCCTGCTTTGGGAACTACAGAACAGCTGCAGCTAAACAAATGCCCGTGCCTCTTCCTGTTCCGTCTTTGCGCTGCTTTATCAGGTGCTCAATTAGGCGCAACCGCGTTTACATTTTAATTCCACCTGGCAGTGCACTATGGCGAACTCCAGACATTATAACATTTAGCATGCCCCGTACCGTGCTACCGTTACCAGTATACCGGAGTTCCTGGAGCCCGCGCGCAGCCAATACGCATGCTCGAATCGCCTTGACGGCGCCAGCTGCGGACCCGCCTGCAGCATCGGGACGAATCAGCGCGTGTGCACTGGCGATGGGCGGGCTCCAGGTACTCCGGCAACGGTAAGTGTACCACGGTAACACGGTACGAGGTATGCTAAAGGCGCCCTTTAGCGCAAAGCGCGATGTGGCTTGTCCGGGGCATCGTCAGTGACGTTTGCCACTTAAGCGACACCGAGACGCGAAGAACCAAAGGCGGCTCGTGTATATCGTGGTTCGGGACCTTTCCTAACAGCCCCTTTATATACTATGCAAAGTGGAGCTCGTCACCGCCTCGACTCAAAGGTGCTACCAGTAGAGTATATCTGTGTATCTATTAGCCATCATACCCCCTCCCCCTCTCCCCCTCAAATTTCTTCAAGCGCTATACTTCGTTCCAGGCGCGTCTGAAGCATTTATATGGGCACCTTGCTCCACCTACGCACCCTTGACAGAACTGGAAAATGATTCCACCCCGAGCAGAGCACTAAATAATGTGGTGGTCGAGGTCCAAGTCCTGCTCCTGGTCCCCTTGTTTGCGCTGACCTGCCCTCATATAACAGATGAAAAACAAAATTCTAAATTTTGTGCTTCAACGCCCCGAAGTGACGCGTGGATAATGAGGGATGCCGTTGTGGAGGGTTCCGGGTTAATTTGCGCCACCTGAGGCTAAATTCTAGGACCACCTAAGTGCGCTGTGCCCTGGCACACACAGCATCCAGGTATTTTTGCATTTCGCCTCCATCTAAATATGGTCGCCGTGGCCGAGATCGAAGTCGCAACTCTGGGATCAGTAACCCAAAGCCAAAGCAACTGAGCCACCCCGGCGGCTCATTTAGCAGATGCGTTTTCCTGATCCTCAGAAGCCCGCGAAAAGACAAGACGCTTCCGACAAGCGCCATTAATTAAGGCCTCACTTGAAAGATCGCACGCGTGTCTGACTATACAAAGCTGAAGACTTATGTTCCGTTGAGTATGCTTGATACAGGGGCTCCCAACTCAGGCCAGTGATTTTCATCTCTGGACTTCGGTTACCATAACAAATAGGGGAATGCGTTTATAAAAATCTCATGATCACCCGCAGTTGGGCTTTTCTATAATAACGCTGCACTTTTTCCGAGTTGATGTACTGCGAACTTACCTTTTTTTTTAAATGGCTCCAAAAGATCATTCTTCTTTCTTAGCCAGCAGGACTACCTTCATTTCATTGAAATTCATAGAATTTTTATTTAATTCTTCATTTAGCATGCGGCATTGGCCATAAAATTCGTCCATTGGTTTGCGAAAAGTGACACCACTAGAACGGAGCATTCTCATTGGCTGGAGAGAAGTGACGTCAACAGAAGAAATCATTCTTATATAGAAGACGCCATCAGACCGGAAGTGACGTCGCTTCCAGTGAAGGCATGAACTGCTGTTAATCCTATCCCACTGCCAACGCATAATGAAATTAAGTGTCCCTGTTGATCTTTTTACAACCTGTCTGGTGGGCAAATCGGACCGGTGAAACAAACCGCTTCCCTAAACGAGTATCGAATACCTCCCCCACCTCTTGACGTGCATGGGTGTCACCGAGCGCCACTCCTTGGTGACGGCGTTGAAGCACCTCACGCTGCTGAAGTAGTCCTCTCCGTTGAAGCCGCCGATGATGTATATCTCGAAGCCCACTACCGCGCACTTGTGGTAGGCGCGGGGTCCGAGGGGGTCGGAGATGTCTACCTGCCCAAACGTAGAAAACGTTATCCTTCAATTCTAGACTCACCCATTCCGCTCTTTGTTGGTGTATTTATTACATTTCCCACGTTATCCTTCGCTATCCGTCAGCTTTTAACTAACACACTGTGTTCTCTATTGGTGTATTTGTTCCAATCTCTATGTTATGCTTCGTTACTTTTCACCTCTTGGTTCGCCAAGTGTCTTCTTTATTGCTGTTTTCGGCCATAGTCTACGCTATACTTCGTTATTCTTAAACTCTTCACTCACCCATCGTATTCTTTTCTGGTGTATTCAATTCACTGTCTACTTGCGACGGTTAAACTAGAAGTTTTGGTACTGCCCTCAAACGATAGAAAATTGTGGTTTTAGTGTGCTTTCTAGGGTAGCAGGATAATACCTCTGAAGCTATTTAGAGGTGGCTGTATGCTAGTCCACTGATGTCATGCTTTATGATGCGTCCTCAACTGCTGACAAGTCAGTCGGGACCAACGCCTCTTTCAATAGGAGCATAATCAAGGACTCTATCCGGCTGAAAAGAGATGCTGAGACATTGAAGAAACTGAACAACGGGATTATGACAGTAACTGCAGCGTAAGCTATCGTCCAATTTATATATTTTTTTTAAATTGGAGGTTACTACAAGCCCTTAAAAAGGCACTGGAAGCCGTTCGCCAAGCAACTGTCTCAACACAGCCAAATGATAAAAGAATTGCGACCATGATTAGCAAGGACGGCAGAACAGCCTCGCAGCACACTGCATATTCAATGCAGACAACCTCGAGTTCGATAGATGACATTGCGAAAAACGTGGGAGTCGCAGGAACGTGGAATCGAATTTGGTACTTTGCTCTTTTGACAATGACAACAGGATTTAAGTCATGAAGTGTCGAAATTACAATAGCGCTTGAGAAGCGGGCCTAGCTCTCTGGGGAGAAAGCTGCATGCGTCTCCCATTATTAGACAGTTTTAGTATAGCGTTTGGGTCCTTTGCGTACGCAACACGCAAGACTGTTGCGCACGCTAGATCCAAAGCGCGAACGACGCTTTTAGATTAGCGTTTGCGGACCGTTCCGCAACATGCGCTCAGTGGACAAACAACACACAGTTCAGCACGTTTGAGTAAGTACCTAGCGCCACCACACGTCAGAAAAAAATCTCTGAGGCCGATTTGATCCAAACTAAGCCACGGCAAAGCGCGCTTTTTGCCGTCTGCTATTTCTTTGGGGGATGTAGGGTGGCTAGAACATGCAGATGGTTCCTCCAGCTTCCACGTCATGCCATCAAGCATCCATGCCCTCAAGCCATACAAAAATGACACAAGCGGCCGTTGCCATGACGACAATGTAAACAGTCTGTTGTTAGGCTTACAGGCTTGAAAATAGAAGTGCTATCTCAAAATTACCGAGAACTTATCACATATAACATTGTGTCCGAGTGAGATAACAACAAGCGGAAGCAAATGCAACCATTTACAGCCAGTTGAGCGCCGAATAACGCAATGACGACATATTTTAGAAACGAAGCGGGAAAACAGGGTGCCGCCATGTTGCCTCCGTAAGCCCCGCAAAGAGGATACGCTATTTCCAGAAAATTGCGTGCGTACGCTAAACGCTAAACTTCCTTTAGCGTTCTGCGCATGCGCATTCTGCATACGCTATTTTATTGCGTACGCGAAGGTTTTGCGCACGCTATACTAAAACTGTCTATTACCAAGAATATAGCAAGTACGAATAGTGTAAGCGCAATGTGTACAAACAGTCCACCTCCCTAGAAGACCAAGGAGCCGCTAAGCACAGGGAAAGTCGTTCACTTGGGCCTAGATATACATGAAATTGGGCGTGAACGTTTCCTTACAAAGGCGACTTTTTTAGTCGGAAACCACAATACATAAATTAACAAGACCACTCAGGGCACTCTGGCAATTGAAACAGGCAGACACCGAGTGAATTTTGAACCAGCAGAGCGATACAATGCACCTTGTGTTAGCCAGATAAGACGCTAGTTTTGATATGGGAGACCCTATGTCATCAGAGTGTATACGTTACTACTCCGATGGCCTCGACTTCCCCGATTTGCACGCCCAAAGTAAAGAATGAGCTTGTGGTAAACCTATTCAGGCTTGATCCCTTAAAGATTCCTACATGCGACGCGCTATAAACTTTATTGACGGCCGCGAAATAAATCACATGACACACAAACCGCGTGTTCTGTGGTCGTCAATAAAATGTAAAACGCGTGGCGTTTATGATCTACAACCGATTACGCCCAGTTCCCCCGCTTTTGCTTTAAATGTTCTTTGGTAAGGTGTTCAAAATTTCTTCTCCTCTACTTTCTTTGATCGCAACAGCGTTTAAAATTTAATCTCTTTTTTTCACGCTCAGTATGAAAACTTGCGATATTTCACATGTTGTGGTTCGACTACATCATTCGTGGTCCTAATACATGCACATCTACTGACCAAACTCGCTGGACAGTGTCACAGCTCAAAATAAATGTTGGCGTCTGAATTCCTCTTTGTTCAGAGCGGAACAGCACAAGCAAGCGCACCTTGATCCAGCGATCCGCCTTGGTGTCGTAGCTCTCAATATAGGCCGTGGGTCCCCCGGCCATCCAACCACCAACGACGAACATCATCTCGTGCGGTATGCGCGGACGCGCAAACAGGGGCGTCGGCACCTCCACGTTGTGAACCATAACGTCGAGGTCGTAGAGAAAGCGCAGCGTGTCTATGACAAGGGGCCTGCGCACCGCAATGTAAGGCATTCTCCTTTTTAATGTAGCGAAATGGTACAAAATTTGCATTCAAAGAGGGGCATTAAACGCACCAGACTCATCTTAATTTTCGGTGGTTTTCCATCTTGATTACCCGCTAATCCTCTCAACGTAACTCTTCAATTAATGTAGCCTCCCTCTAATAACAAGATTCATTTAAATCTCCGAGTTGACAGCAAAACAGACTCCAGTTGAAGAAATCGCCCTTTCGGACTAGTTCGTGCGGTACTGTGTCGCTGCAATGCCCAGACTGGCATCGCATGTAAGAAAACAGAAAAGCAGGCTTGTGAAGTGGACGCTACATTTAACCCCCACAGCGCATTACCACACCAAGACAACATGTACAGTTGAACCGCATTACAAAGAAGTTGAATGGGCCCGCCGATTGCTTCGTCACAGCCGTAGCTTCTTTATAGCCCGTGAAGACCGTTTTTTCAAGGGGAATGATCATTCCTTCGTTATATCCAATATTTCATTAGAAGGAGGTTACACTTTAATACGCCGCAATACATATTGACTAGAGCATACACAGACAGAGACCATAGTAAGAGAAAGAGACAGGACACACGCTAGCCTTTGTCATGTCTCTTTCTCTTACTTTGGTCCCTGTCTGTGTATGCGCTAGTCAATATGTTTCACAGCTACAACCAACTAGCCCAAAAGAAAGCCTTAACGCCGTATTACCACGACGCGTGTATCACAATGTGAGGACCGCCAAATGCTTGCGCTACTGTACATTGTGCTACAGGCTAAAGCGTGTGAAGCGGAAGGCTTTAGGCTTTTGGCAAAAATCAGGGAATTAACATGCAAGCATTCGTAATTTCACAACTTCATAATGAATTGTGTATATGCGTTCTCGATAGTGTTCCTTCACGTCAATTACTCGTATTTGTGTCTACCCTCGCACAACCCGCACACGTGATCCCCTGATGGCTGCCTTCAGAATAGAGGATAAAAGGGGTATAAGTCATAACTATTGTCACTGTCTGGACTACTCGTAGCGAAGCACCATAACTATTAATCATAGGATCCAAGCAAAGTCAAGTTTTCATGTAAAAGGACACTGCAAATTATGGCCCCGTCTCATAGTGCCGCACTAATAATGTCCAACGCTTAATTTAGCCCTGCAAGGCGCTATTTTAAACGTCCGAGAAAACTGCACCACATGGCTTTCTGTAAACGCTTTGTTTTACATCTGCTGTTTTCGTCTTCTCAAGGTGGGGTCAAATAGCCATTTCCCAAGCATTTCTAGTATATGCTAGATGCATATAGTATAAATGTCGGTGAAATGGGTCTGTGCCCCTACCTTGAGAAAACTAAGACACACCTTGTGCCATGGCGCTCTTTGACCACAGACGCCATTGCGCCATAAAAATTCGTCATCATCATATACTGAACACGGTGAAGTTGTCAAGCTCGACGAGCTCAGCGAAAAGTTCGCAATAGGCCACCGACGTCCAAACCACATCCTACACAGACCACACTAAGCTGCAGTCGAACCATGTGTGAAAATAAACGCATGTAATTCGGACGGTGTCAGTTCCCTCACAGCCACCAGGCTGACGCGTCACACGGACAGTAATATACAGGCGCTGTGTTCAGGTAAGCAAAACCCTATCCTCGTTCTTCAGCCAGGAAAATTTTGCCACCCAGGAAAGGCATCCTTTAACTAGGCAAGTTTTGATATAACCTGTAAATCAAAACGCATAATTCGGGATTACTATCGGAGAAAATTTTATAAGATTTTTATTACATTTTGGTTAAATGCCTGCGGCATTCTTTTGCTTTATTTTGCAAATATTTATTTCCGTTCTGTTTTCACAATGAATATTTACTTTTGGCTCGTATCGCTTATTATTTTTGTATTCTATTTTAAGATCATCATATGTGGCCTGTGAATTCCTCACTTAAATACATTTTCAGGACTGAATACTGCGATTCTCTTTGTTTATGCATTACTTTCTCATTCAAGAAATAGGTGTCTTCATTTGAAATTTTATGAAATGCTGTGTAATCATTGTCGTCCTTCTTTTGTAATCTTGTGTAATGCTCTGCAACCGCTGTCTTCCTTCTGTGCTTTCAGTTACCTGAAGGAGCCGGGACCTTTCGCCAAGCTGTTGCCGTTGCTTTTTTTTCCCGGCTCCTCCTTTCAAGGAAAAGAACTGACTTGGAACTTTTCCTGAGTGAGGCACACGTGTCAAGGGAGCCAGCTTTCATACCTACCTGCAGGCCTCGTCCTCCGCCACGTACTTGCAGGCTTTGATCTTCTCGATGAAGAACTCGGTGTCCACGAGTCCCGTGCGCACGCATTTAAACAGCCGCGAAATGTACTGCTTCCGGTTCTCGATGTCGAACTCGATCCAACGAAGCACGGCCTTCCACACCGTCTCCTCTTTGATGACGTTCAGGTTCTCGTCCGACATGATGGCCTCCACTTCGTCAATGTCCAGGTTCAGAAGTTCCTCACTTTGCTCCGACACTTCTATGAAGTTCCGCATCAGGTAACTGCGCATAAACACGCTCCTACATTTAGCACCTTAGTGTGATAGGCTTATCTCTTATCACATTACCTAAATACTATACGCGCGTTGCGTGATCCGCCACAAGAATGCATACAGTTGCCATTTACAGCAGCCCAACGAAGAGAAGCCATTCTTCTGACATAGCCACTGTTCTTTTATTGTGACTGAAGTGAGTCAAGCATTCCAGTAGATTATTTCGCTTTGCTAAAGTTTAAACGAAGACACTTATGGTCATGCGACATTTGATCGCGGCTCGCCTGAAAAATAGCGCACGGTTACTGACGAGGTGTATCCTACTTCGTATATTTATAGTAGAGCGAGAGCAGGAAACATAAGATTCTTCACAACGCGAAATGAACAAGCTGCGACAAGAAACCAGTTCGCTATAGGACATGTTCGATTTGTGTTCCTTCGTACATGTCTCGCCATGTTGAGCCAGGGGATAGGAACCACTAAACAGAATTCACCTATCCATCCCAGGCACCACCACCTTGGAAGCGGAGGAGGCAGCCTTAGCACTAGCCATTGTCTCCAGCCCCCCTCCAACTTGACTAGAACCACAAACATCATCACAGACTAGCACTCAGCCTATTTGAACTACAGCAAGGGCCTCGTGTCCCCGTAAGCGGCCAGGGTTCTCATACACCACCGCTTTATCCAAATTTATACTAGTATGGACGCTTGGCCATGAGTCACTTCTAGATAACCAGCGTGCACACGCTGTAGACAGCGCGAGCACCACCGGTGCACCACGAACTGTCATCGACCGCAGTCCCTCACCACAGCCAGTACCGAATCGATAAACAAGTTTGCTCCAGCATCAACGCTTGGTCATGCACAGATATCTGTCACCCCGCCAACGCCTCAAGCGAGAAGCCTCGTCTGGCAACTGTTACAAACCAATACACATACTCATCTTAGTTTCCTGTGCAAACTACACCCCACACTGTACCCTAATATATGCCCATATAGCAATGAATACCGTTGCCTGTACCATGCCACTGGACGTACCAACTCATAACGGCAGTTTCCCATAGCGCCAACCTCGCCCAGTGGGAATTCATGCTTTCCAGCTCAACCTGAAGACTAGCGCGAGCTTGTAGGCCGGGTCAGGTTGACGCTAGCCACTCCAAAAGCCTTCAATTTAGTGCCCCTTGCGACGGGGAGAACTTGTTGGATAAAACAGATATTTTACATCTCCTAAACATCTCGTATTTGGCTTTTTTTTTCTAAGATAACGGCGAACTTAGATTTTGATGTAAGGTTCTACATTACTCTGCGCATACTTAAGGCAGTTTCGGTCAGAAGCACGGCGACATCTGCAACGACGCCGCTCGCAAAGTTGCATTCCTTAAATAGGACCGGCGCTTCCGCCCCCTCTCACTCCTACTTGTAAGCCTTGGCAGTGAGGTCGACGCAATTGTAGAGCTTCGCCACGTTGTGGATGGAGATGCAGTTCTCGGGGGTCATGATGGAGAGGAGGAAGTCGCAGCAGTCCTTGATCATGCCCATGATGCAGAGGTAGTCGGCCGCCTCCAGCAGGCTCTCCACATTGTCGCAGCCCACCCAGGTGACGCGCCTGTACGCGAACTCCACGATGATGGCCATGGTTGGCTTCAGCACTCCGGGCACCAGAGCTTCCGCGCGCTCCGCCTTGGACAGGCGGCGTCCAAACAGAGCTCTGAACAGCGGATGTGCCGTGGAAGGGAGAGCGACGCGCGTCTGACACGAGATTTACATAAGCAGTTGAATCGACCAGTCATTTTGAGTATCTCATTCCCCTTAAGAATAATTTCGCGAAACGTATTGTTCAAGGAATACTGAAGACGATTCTATGCCTCGGACCATACGCTTCTGAAACTTTAACATTATTTTCTAAATCTCAATATATAAATATTTCAACTCTGTGCATACGCCCTCCGTTTTCTCGTGCTGTGATTTCCATTATGAACGCTTAACAGCTAACACGGCCTTCTGTTTGAATCCGTATATGTAATGAATTTTCATTGTATCTAATCTGAAATTATTGCCTCGCGAGCAAAGACAGTTTATCTGCTCCATCAGGGGTCGCTTCAGTGCACCATGCCCCCATCGATAGCGAAAGTCATACCACTGTCAATATTCATTAGGAGCGTTGGTGCACCTTTGAAACGTTTAGCGTTGTGTAGAAAGCAGAACAGCGGCAAAGGTTATGAAGATAAAAACACACTAGTGTCGATCAGTGCTCTCTCCTTCCAAGAAAGCTAATTACCCTGAACCTCATTAAAACAGCCACACGCACAACAGCGGAGCACGCACAACAGCGGGGCGTGAAAGACTAGATTTACGAAATAATGACTATGAACGTTATGGGATAGCACTCGATAGATCAGCACGTGTGTTCTCGTCGCATCTGCGCAGTGCGCCACTTCACGTGGGCTGACGGATGTTCCCGTGACCGGGACAAAGCGTTGAGCTGCACGTGGCACACCTGAAGTACTCGCTGGAGGTGGCCATGATGGCCCTGTGCACGGCGAACTCCCCTCCGTCGTCGGTCTTGAGCAAGCCGTCGCAGAGCGTGCCCGAGCAGCGCATGTCCCACAGCGCCTGGCGCACCTCAGGAGGCAGCGACTGCTGCTGCTCGGCAGAGGCGGCCGCGGCGACGGCCACGCCGCTGCTGCCCATGGCGGCGACCGACCGTGGCCGGCCTTCCCAGGCCCCGGGGCACCGTCAGCCGCGGCGCCGGCGGCTCCTGGCTGCAGCGCACACTCCGCAGACGCCGCCCCCACAGGGCGCCCTCGTCTTCCTCGTCCTCGATGCCTGCTTCCTTGACGGGAAAAACTGCAGGTCGCCAGTGAACGCGTTTCGATCATCGCCGCCACAGCTGTGCTGAGCAGCTCTCTTGAAAACGAATTCCAAAAGGTAAAAGGTCACTGTTTAGCTTTAATCACATGTGAGGCGTGTTTCTCTATTTACAGTGAACGCAGGGAACGAAAATGTTGAAGTGCGTTCTCGATGGAAAAGAAAGGCGGTGTGATGATATTTATGGTTGGGTTATCATCATCGTGTGGCATGGGGTTCAACTTCTCGATGCCGCACGTGGGCTATGAGGCACGTCGTGCTAACAGCTTCGGATTAGTTTTGCCAGCTCGGCCTTGTCTCACGAGCACTAATTTCGCACAGTCATCATCATCATCATAAGCCTTACTACACCCACTGCAGGGCAAAGGCCTATCCCATGTCTCTCCAATTAACCCTGTCCTTTGCCAGCTGCATCCACCCTTTGCCTGCAAACTTCTTAATCTCATCCGCCCACCTAACCTTCTGCCGCCCCCTGCTACGCTTACTTTCTCTTGGAATCCAATCCACTACCCTTAAGGACAAGCGGTTATCTTGCCTTCGCATTACATGCCCTGCCCAAGCCCATTTCTTTCTCTTGATTTCGACTAGGATGTCATTAACCCGTGTTTGTTCCCTCACCCACTCTGCCCGCTTCCGGTCTCTTAACGTTGCACCTATCATTTTTCTTTCCATGGCTCGCGGCGTTGTCCTTAACTTAAGCTGAGCTCTTTTCGTTAGCCTCCACGTTTTGCACAGCACACGGCCTTGATTTCCGTCTTCCATCCACCACGGCTGAGATTCGATCCCTCCCCTTTGTGCTCAGCAGCCGCACGCCATATCCACTCAGCTACCGGGAAGCATAGAAGACTAAGGAACAACAGCCAGAGCCCGAGGAGGGGAGTTTACCCACATGGCCCTATAATCATCCGAGTCGAAGTTAGACGGCAGCAAGGCTAGCCAGGCGTTTGACGGCTTAGCCATATACGAGAAGAAAATCCTGTAGCGGGAGAGCAAGTTGTTCAAGCACAGACCTGTCGATTTCAGATGTCATAGCATAATACGGAATATTGCTTCCGTTTGCCGCCGTAGGTAGGCATGAGCCCGAACGGTTCCTCATCAGAAAAAAAAATATTTCGCAACATTTGATCCCGTGCCCTCTAGGAAAGCAATAGCTAGCTGGACGCACGATTGAAAATGCGTTTGTATGGAACCTAGAAGTGCTGCCACATTTAGTGAATCTCCTTGCTGATTTATCAGCTTCTAAGTGATCATTAAGCTCGAAGATTAGGCGTGGTCGCGCCGCGTCAGAGGCACAGAAAGTGGTTCCTCCTAATGCAGCTTTAATGTTTCTAGATTAGTTTTCCTGGCCACCCGCCGAGCTGGCGCACTGGCTGAACCGTTCGGCGCTTAAGGGAGAGGCTGCTTGATGAAATCCCGCTTGCAGAGGCCGCATTTGGACGGAGGTCAAACGCACAAACATCTCTGTGCAGGGCAACGCCAGTACACTTTAGAGAACCCTAGGTCGAAGAAACTAATCTGGAGCCCTCCACTACGGCAGCGGAGAAGAACATTCGCGAAGCTCGCATACCATACCGGTTTCTGGTAGGCGACCTAACCGCACCGTCCGCGTTAGTAACTCTTCATAGACAACGGCCACACCCTTCCTTATCCATGTCACTATACGATGGTTCCTCCAGTGGCCCCATTTACAGGTATGTATTGCAGACAAAGCTCAGCTAGCACTAAAGGCGACGTAATTCGAATAAAAAAGACGCGCCGAGCTCGACCACCGTTATATATTCCGACATGCCTAAAACTTCCGGCATATATTCTTATATGAGAAGCTGAGCGGTGAAGCGCTGCAGAGCGAAATCTCCACAGCGAAGCGAGTACTAAAAACCGGCCACAGTAATCCAGCGCCAGTCAGGGCTCGGACAAGTGTGTTTTTTTTTTTTACCTTGCAGCGTTGAGAGTGGCGCGCGGGTAAATTAATATAATGAACAACGGGTGCAGCTCCTTCTGTCTAGACTCGCCGTCTTTTTTTATACCACTTTTTTTATGCTTTCTCTTCGGAAGGGTGAGGAAGCGATGGTCTTTTTGAGAACCGCTGTCCTCATGCATGTCGGCCTGGCGCGAATAATAAGTTTAGAGCCACTCATTAAACCTCTCTTTTAATTGGCTGCTGGGGCCAGGAGGCTCTCAGAGTTGGCTTTCCTTTAATAAGCAGCCTCCGTTTGACACCGCTGAAAGTATTAATTAAGAACGGCAATTAAGACGCGCCGCTGTTCTGTCTTCATCAGAACATTCTTTATATTACCGAAATTTTGTTTTGTTAAAGTACTTTTTTTCTCCCAATTTCTAGTTCGTGCCAGCGTACCTGCCGATTCTTGCTTCTCTTTTGTTGATGCCTTCTCCTATCATTTTCTTCGTTCATTCCTTCATGCACCGCATCATCAAAGAAACACCATAGCGTAGCATACACGCTGTTATAAAGTCTATGAACGTCTTTTAAGTTCTACCACACTTCTGCACACTCTTACAGCCCCCTCCCCCCCTCCGGTCCCCAATTTTTTCTCTACTTCATTTGCTCAGTCACGCTAAATTCCGCGATGAGGTGTGCTACTGGCAGTTTTACACGTAAATATAGTCTATAAATACCTCATGTTTCTCAAGTTTAACCAAGTGTTGTCCCAACTGTTGGAGGGCACACAAAGTTAACGGGCGAAAAATATATTTGACTGTAAATGTCGATGAACCATGACACGACGTACAATTATCCTGTGGTAAAACTGTGAGGGACTTACGGTGTCGCGTAATCAGCAAAACAGTGGTAGCTGTTGCATGACAATCACCGCGACCAGCAAGATAATGTAATAGTTTTCGTGCGACTTCACCATAGGTGTGGTATAACAGAGCCCCCCCCCCCCCCCCCCAGAAAAAAAAAAGCGGAGCATAAATATTTGTGTCGGTGCTAAAACTATTAGCGACAAAAGTTTATTATCAAAAGGGCGAACAGGAAGAATACTCGTACAAATACTGTTTAAATTCATGTTGCGGGTACAAACAGTGAACGACATCCGACCCGTTATTCTTTGTCGAATTCAGCTACAAAACTCTCTGAAATCGGTTTGTGCCACACACATGCCTCTTCTCTGACTGACTGCATAAGAAAGACAGAGAGTACTAAAATCTGCCTGGGTGATAAAAGAAAAACAATTCACTGAATTCACTCAAACAGTGCCAAGTTTCATGCTTGCTCTCGCAGTATGTGTGTTTCGAAGATAGCCGGCAAGCTGCATTTCTTCCTCTCGCTTCAGCAACTATGTTTCCGATGCTTTCGGCCATTTCAATAGCCTCGTCGACATAGACCGCGGGACTACACGAAATAACCTATTGTCCCTTTCAAGCAAATTTTGCTTTGAATCTCTATACTACCTTTAAATTTAACGTTTCATTGCCCCAGGATTTATACCTGGGGCAATGAGGGCAGGCAGGCATAATTCTGGTGTAAGAAAATTTGCATAATGGACTACAAAAAGAGCGTGGCGGCTTGAGCCCTCAACGAGGATTTCTTTAGTATGCTTGCTTAATTTAGCGCTCTGAAGTAGTGGATGGCATGAACGCTTCGCAAAAATGAAAATTCATTATGTTTAACGAGGAAAATAAAGACGCAGTTATTTTCCTACTCTCGGAGGACACCTGAATCACGTTGTGAGGAAATAAGAATTTTATACGTGGCACAAATTAAAAGGTGCCGTTTCACAGGGCTGCGGATTCATTCCGATCACCTGGGGCGATCCGAAGTGGCAAAGAACACAGACATTGTTTGCATGTCGTCTTTAATGAAATGCGGTCGCCACGGCTGACATTCGGTCCGTCACCCTCGTGCTCAGCAGCTCAGCACCGAGAACACTGAACCACCGCGACGGCTGTTGAAACAACGGCTCCGCCAGACTGACACCCCGCCCTCTTCTAAAGCGGTGGTAGCATTAGAGCTTTCGCTGTGGCAAAATCCCGTGGGATGTCAGGAAACTACCTGATCTGTCGATACAGTGATGAGGTAACGGTTATCACGTGACCACAAAGAATCAATGATAGCGCGCCGCCAAATTTGGAAATCCATCACCACCGGAGGAGCTGGGAGGCTGCGGCAGTATCGACTTCTATATACCAGAGACTGCAAGCGTAGCAGAGGGCGTCAGAGTGTCAAATGGGCGGATAACGTAATACTTATTTAATAAAAACCACTCCATGGCCAAGAGCGGGAATCCAACCCACGGCGCGCGAACAGATCAGCTTCGCTTGCCAGTACAACAAACCACCAAGCCATCGCCGCAGCTTTCTTTCTTTTTTTGCGTGGAAATCAATCTTGCTGACCTGCCAATAAGGTTTGTAAGGCTGGTTGGTTCATTCTGAATGAAAACGATAAACTTCCGAAAGGGTTAACACAAAAAAGAACACACACGACACTTAAAAACTTACAAACACGACACTTACCTGCCAAATACCTTAAATACAGGAGTAGCTTTCCCCGATGCCGACACACATTCTCATGCCTTCTACACCTCCTTCCCACCGCACATTAAAATTGCGGGAGATACATACATGCGTCAAGAACTGGCAACCATTCAGGAGAATGATCGTGCGCTGCATATACACCCCGCTCCAAAGCGCACTGTTCTCTGATTGGAGCCTTAGTTGAACGAGGTGGTTCGGCGTGGCAATCCATCATTCGGCTCTTCCACAAGCTAAAAAGTCCAGTCAGCACTAATAGGTCACACAGAATTTCGGAGACCTTAAGTGCAGGTAGGAACCATATAGTGTAAGGCGAGATCTTAATGTCCTTTTGATTGCACGTTAAACTATGTCCCAGAAAAACATTGCATCATGGCACCACACAAAGCAATGATCGATCGTCTCTTAATGGCAAAAGCCCCCTTGGCGTGAAGACAGGCCTTTATGGCTAGAGTCTGAGTAAAAGTGTGGAGTTTAAAGGAAACGTTTTTTGCAGCAGACTGAATATACATCCGCTGAACTCGCTCCAATACACTAGAGTCCATGAGCCCAAGGTAAGGGTGCTGATACACGGGCACAAGGAATAAATACTCTATTAGTATCTCTGTCATCTGCCTTCTTTTCAGGTAGAACAAATATTGTAACGCAAAGCGGACAGAGAGGAAAAGAAATGTATTAGCAAATTCCTTCAGGAAACACCACAAGGCTCCCTCACGGACACGACCGAACATCCCGCGTTTTGAACTGCCGGTCTCTTGCGCTGTGCTTTGGATGCCGTCGTCTCCATGAGCTTCCACCCACGCAAATGGACCCACAACGCACCGCCATCCCACTGCCCTTTTAAGGTGACTTAAGCGGCCTCATAATTTTTAGTCGCCTCGAATGACCATCTGACTCATTCTAAGCAACGATACATTTTCTCTATTTTATGGAGTGATTCTGCTGGTGGCCATTAACTGGTGACACCTTCAGGTGGTTTCTGTTGAATAGACCAAAGTAAAAAAATAGTTTTCGAGCGACGGATCAGTAAAGACGCGAGATTCACCTCAACTGAAACCTCAAGTAAACCAAGCTGATGTAACTTGCGTCAGCGTCACCGGCTCCGTGTTACAGTAGCTCGAACGGCAGCATCAGTGTAGTTAAAGAAAGCATGCCATCTTCCTTGCAAAATAGTGCGCGTCCCCACACGCTGACAAACGCGGCTCTGGCCGGTACGGTTCGCGCATGCGCACCACGCATCGAAATTCGCTGCATTGAGTAACGCCGAAGCCACGCATGTATAATCAACCGCACAGCCTCTGTGCATGCCTACACTGGCGTAACCCCGTGGACGGTAGGGCGCTCGAGTATTTCGGCGCTCTTGACACAAGTATAAAACGAGGGCATTTTTCACCCGCACGCCTTTCACGCAGAAGCGGTTCGCAGTTCTTAGCAAAGTGGCCCAAACCCAATCAGCATTTTAAACGAAGCAGAGAGGGCGCCGTTTTGCGTATGTGAGCTCAAAAAAGGTGAGATAAAGACAAAGAGAGAATAACGGTGCAGCAGAGGGGAGGACTGACTATACCAGTGCCTGAGCAAGAGCGCTGCGGAAGCGGCCGAAAGCGTATGCACGAGCTAAGCACGCCGGGAAAAAGTGGTTGGCGAGGTATGTCGCGAGCGCTCTAAATGAGTTGAACGCGTTGGCCAGCCAGGCGAGAAGCCTTTTATCAAGCCGCGGGTGGGGCCTTCCGTCGGCTTTTCAGTCCTCTGAGCTGGCTTCGTGTACGTACACTGCACTAGCTACTCCGGTCCCGCAGTGGTCCGGCTAAGCAGGTGACTCCCGATTGGCGTCGGTGTCTCACAATTTAAAGAGGCATTCTGCCAGTGTGCGTCCGCTGATTCTCCTGTCGTTCCGGCCGCAGCATGGTGCCATCGCGAAAGTGCAAAGAGACGTGGAAACTCCGCACGCTATTACGCGACTTCCGGGGCGCTGAACGCAGCCCAGGCGGGGTTTCGAACGAGGTGCCGGGGAGAGCTTTTAGCGGGGTGCCGGAGCGTCGGTACACGGAGAACTTATGCATCTGCAATTCGTTTCCCATTTCGGCCTGCATAATCCGCGCTGAGCCAACCCCCCTCCCCCCTCCTCCATCTGCCCCGTTCTCTATACCTTTCGTTCATTCACAATGAAGTGCATTATGCGGGAAGAGATTATTTTCTTCCTTTATTGTACGCACTTTAATCTGTATGAGGTCGCAACATCACTGACCGCATCAGTAAGTTCTGAAAGCTTCGCGTCGCATCACGTCACTGCGGCAGAGTGCCACTACATTTAAGCACGAGTTAGTAAGCCTCAAATTCGGGTAATATACTCCTGGCTGACAGTCGTAAGCAAGCGCGTAGCCCTTTGCACAAAGTTGGCATCAGAATGGGAGTCGTGTAATTAGATTCCATCTCCAACAGAATATTTCGTGAATATAAAGAAGCGACTCAACATACCCAGCAATTCTTGACAAAAGCATTTTTGAGTGGGAAAGCTACCATGAACGCAATTTATTGTCTATAATATAAGATTTAACTATAGCAAATCATTATACCCGCTGATCGGCCGACGGAAGTCTTGAATTTTTTGTTTTATTAACGTTTTTGCTATCGTCAAAAGCGTTTCCCTTTTTTTTCTATGGCAGTCTTAACTCTTTGATGCGGTCGATGGAAACACTTTATAAGGAATATTTTGGTACATATCACACGAATGAGCCATTGCCTTCGATATTTCTATACTAGAATCTTACAATTTTCTAATTTTCTAAATATTTACCCGAGAATGTTGGGCACGCGCTTCGTTAAAGCATAGGTTTAGGGCTCAAGAAGACGATTTCGAAGAGCATAGAAGCTGTAACTTAACTTCACAAGTAAGAGGCATCCTTCACTTTTTCGGTCGTCGATTCGTTTTGTATGAAAGAGTGTGGATATGTGTAAAAGCAAAAAAGTGCGGCCGTTCTACGTTACAGATCAAGGATATTGGCTTTGTCCAAACCCATAGACAGCGTTTTACTAAAAGAGTACTTTTGCAAACAAATCTGCAGCCCGCGAGTGAAATGGGCGAAGATATTAATTGTGCATCTGTGCTAACATTGCAAATTATTTATTTAACCATACTGTTAACACATTTCATTGTGCTGGCAGAGAGGGAATACAAATTATTCGAACAAACCACTAAAACATGCCAACACCTCAGGCATGAGACAACATTACGACGAATATATCGAGATAGAATTATGTTATGCTACTATGCCGAACCTAATAGCACAGAAAGCAAAAAGGCACACAAACTATTATAATCCGATGCATAAAGATTAGCGGGGAAGCTCCAAATAATCGACATCTGTTTGAAATCCTGTCATACTGGCATTACACCAGGTGTTTAAGGCAAGCTGCTCACTACATTTAAAAATAGGGCTTTTGAAGTAAAAAGATTATTGCGGCATGGTGATACTAGTGTTCGCGAATGTCAAAAAAGCGAATCACGTTAACTAGTCAAGTAATTAACTAAAATCTAACAGTTAACTTTTTATCCATTAACAGATAGGCATCTGACTGCTATTAGTGATTTGTGGCCGCCCGTTAGTAATAGCCATATTGGTTTTTAAAACTTCGAAAACGCGATTACCCCCGCCGCTGTAGCTCTACAAAATCTGGCTGCAGCTTACCAAAATGAGACAACTCACTCATTAAATTCCCTCTTCCCCACTTTCGAACAACACTACCATCAGCACACAGTTGGCGACTCGTCAATCTTCAAACGCCAAATTAATGATCTAAGGAACAGATCTATTCCAGTGTGCGCAATAAACACTGATCGAAAAATCTTTGGTTCAACACAACACTAAAATGCCTAAAAATAAAAATCAGCGGCTCTACCATGCAGCGAAAATTAAGAGCGTCGTACGATCGTTTTTGAGCGGCTTCCGCACGGCCCGCTCGGCGAGCGGACCGCCCGTTTTCGGCCTCCGGGCGGACGTGGGGCGGAACAGTGTTGTACGGTCACTTTGGCGCTTGCGAGCGAGCCGGTTCCTTCCAGCGTTCTGACTGGCGCGCCCGGCAGTACCTGTCGTCTAATCGCGTGCTGCGGTACAAGCATGTGTTTGTAGAAAAACACGCTGATATCATGCAGTAGAAATTTCCCGTATTAATTGCGGCGTGCTCGAGACATCCCTTGCGTCAACGTATTTTTTTCCTGTGGGATTTTAATCGAAGGTACAATCGTGGTCGGCTGTTATGGCATGGATCTCGGTGCGGCCGACTCTAACGGCCGCGAACAAAACTTTGCAACATCGCAACAAAGCCTGTTTATCTGAAGCGATGTTGTGGGAAACGATATGTGGATCATTTCTATCCAAGAGACCGAAAAACGCGTCACATCGCGATCGCGTGCTCCTCCTCGTTTATTCGGTATGTTTTCACAACGGCCGACGATTTGCCAAACAAACAGAAGGCTGCACCCTCTGAAAGTTACGCTGCCCTCACGATTTCAGAACAAAGACGAGATTCTTATTGCGAATTCTCGATCGGGTCAGGCCACAGTACAGGCTGCTAACAACCGTCCGTAATTATAACCGGGATAATCACATTTTTCTAATAGTTAAGATTGCATGCCTAAAATTTTTATTCAGTTATTCAAAGTTGTACATTGCAGTGTTTTTTTGCGGTGCTGACAGAGAAAAAATAATTGCACTTGCGGCTTTTCATAAGCATTTGCACAGTAGTTGTCACTTCAATATGTAAAATTAGCAACCTCCTCCCCAGCTACCTACAGTCAGCTGACTGTTAACGCAAAACACATGCTTATATCTACTCAATATATAAGCGCGCGCGCGTGTGTGCGTGTGCGCGTGTGCGCGTGTGCGCGTGTGCGCGTGTGCGCGTGTGCGTGTGCGCGCGTGCGCGCGCGTGCGCGTGCGCGTGCGTGTGCGCGTGCGCGTGCGCGTGCGTGTGCGTGTGCGTGTGTGTGTGCGTGTGTGTGTGTGTGTGTGTGCGTGCGCGCGCGTGTGTGTGTGTGTGTGTGTGTGTGTGTGTGTGTGTGTGTGTGTGTGTGTGTGTGTGTGTGTGTGTGTGTGTGTGTGTGTGTGTGTGTGTGTGTGTGTGTGTGTGTGTGTGTGTGTGTGTGTGTGTGTGTGTGTGTGTGTGTGTGTGTGTGTGTGTGTGTGTGTGTGTGTGTGTGTGTGTGTGTGTGTGTGTGTGTGTGTGTGTGTGTGTGTGTGTGTGTGTGTGTGTGTGTGTGTGTGTGTGTGTGTGTGTGTGTGTGAATTGTGCATACATGAAAAATTCACATTTAGCACACTGCTGTCAAACACAAATGCACATGAGAAATTATGACGTTTCCAGGTATTTGGAACATGTAAAATCAGTTTTAATTAGAGCAGTTCTGCATTTCACAGAACACACGGACAATGCAACAATAGTAACTTATTTTTTGTTGTGTTTTTCAGTTCATTAATAAATCCAGAATAGAAATAGCATTGTGCAGCTGCAAAAGGGTTTAGGCATGCATCACTTGGCTGTAGTGCAAGGCTTTATTCTGCGCAGTGACAGCAGGCGCCATCAGGTAGTCCTTTAGCCTTCCTTCATGAGCTCATATTGCTGTTGCACAAGCCCCAATACAGCGTTGAAAACAAGTATGGGAAGTTCTGCTGAAAGCCATGTCATTGTTTCCATGTGCAAAATAAGCTGGCATATACTCTGTGCAACTCCAAAACATTCTCAAATGTAGCTATGAATGCAAAACAAAGTGGGTGCCTGTGTCTTGCATAAAAGTCTACACGTCTTTCTTTTTCATTACTATAAACGTTATGAGATGTGGGAGCCAGTAAACTGAATTACAGGTAGAGGAAATGCAAGAACCAATTTGGAGGATTTTCAAACAAATAAATTAACCGAGGCATCGATAGGCATCATAAATTTGCAAAAGACCAGTTTGAAGTTAGGCCGAAGAATGCCGAAAAAACATAAAAGCAGCGATGGTTTTTGTTTTTACTGGTGCCTCTTTGCTGCAACTTGAAGTTGACGGCTTTTGTGTTTAAGATGAACCAACGGCCCTGTTAACGCTATCATGTATAAAAGTCACATGCATAAACATGCATTCGCAGAATTCTCACTGAGCCACGTTTTGAAGGCAGTGTGTTGCCGAGCTGAATAGACGATAAAGGAGAAGCACCAAGGAAAATCTGACACAGATAGGCACAATAATACATGCTTAGCTTTTCTGTGCACCAGTTCAGCTGGCTAGACCTAGCTTGTGCACAGTGTGCAAGTTAGCATAAATGCAACTGTATACCGTCCGACAAAATTATTGTGTAAATCTGCCCCAATATTACTTGAAATAGATTGTTAGCAAAGTTCTTACACATAATAGAGCATTGTATTGGTTTGCCGAGCTGAGAAAGCGAGAAGTACTTCATTAGAACCATTTATTTTAACATTTACTATACCTAAACCGTATCAAGTGACAATACTTGAGTGGTGAGCTTTGACATGATGTGCCAAGTAGGAACTTGATGAGTTTGTAATTTACCAATAAGAAGTAATCAACCATTACCATCCCAGCACAGTCATACGGCTACAAAGGAAAGCTTTGTAGCTCTCCTTTGAGGCTTTATGGCTGCACTTGGGTAGATGTTAATGAGTCATTACTCCCTTATTACAAATATTCTCTGCCTGGGGGAATTACTCTAATCAGTGGATGAACATCATTATTTACTGCATGGATCTCTGCAGTGACCAGCTCAAAGGACAAGATGTTAGTAAGTCTTTTGAGGTGGAAGGCCATTCCAGCCTTTAGTGGCAAAAACAAAAATCAATCTTGAAACGCAGTGGCATGAGCTAACTGAGGCATAACAGTATTTGTGGGGCTAGTGTAGAAGAAATCATGAGTCAGAACAGATTAGTTGGTTATGTGACGGTAAAGAGTTAAAAAAACCTGCATTTTCTGCACCACATGAAGAAATTTGAAGGTTCACCTTTTGGTGCTGTGACACTAGAGCTTGAACAATTGTCTGATAAAATGAAACAAGGGGTTCGGTCTGAACTCATTCTATGATTTTATTTAAGTTAGGTTTGTGCCATGTACAATTAGAACGCCCAAGGTGATGCCACACAGAGGATCTGAACGCAAGTAACTTGGAAGACGGCAATGCTAAGCACCTGTTATGGTGTAAATATCCTATGTTGTGGGTGGGCGTATAAGGATTATAAGGTGAGACCATGCTACATTGCGAGCCATGTGAACGGCTGAGTGTTTGAAACAGTGGACACTGAATATACCTTTCTCGGTAAGGCCTTATAAGTAGGCAAAATGTAGTTATGCTTACAATAAAAAAATTCTAGTGCATTCTTAGTAACATCGAATAGGCCATTCTAGAGCATGCAAAATGTTGTTTTAGAGAACTGAAAAACGGGTATTCATTGCAGGATGGCAGACCTCATATAGCCGTCAGTGAAGGCATGTAACAAAATAATGAAGGGAAAGTCATTATGTAGGTAATAAAAAGCTATGGCCCAAGGGGGCCCCAGCTTTTTAAGGGGGCCTCAGCAAGGGGGCCAAGGCCCAATGCCTTGGGGGACATCCAAGATTGCAGGAAAAGGCAGGATGCTTAAGAATTGGCAAGGGAAATCTGCCGACAGCTGGCTGTTTAAGCTTGAATCCAGCATAGAGCTATTGGATACAAGTTAAAGCACGACAAAAAAGCCATACATAAATAAGCGAATCACATGCTTTTTCAAAGCCAAGAAAAAAAATTTTAGGGGGATATCGCAGTCAAGGTGCATGTCGTGAAGAACAAGAGCAAATTAGATTTGCAGGAATGAATTCTGAAAGCTTGCCAATTTGGATGAAACAACTTAATGGTCTAAAACAATCTAGCAGGGCAAGAGTACAAAATGTGTTTGCTGATATTTAGCACATGGCAATGGCATAAATAAGGCCATAGGTGATGGGTAATGATGGGTAAGAAACATAGAGGGGCCAAGCTATGATGAGGCAGGAAGCTGTATGCACAGTATGGACTAGATATGCGTACACCGTGCTTCCTGTCCTGTTTATGCTTGCTGCAAGTTCCATAAAACTTGATGCGAGTGTAGTGTGGGGTGAACCGGTGGTAAGTTGGCATGTTGAAACTGCGCTAAGGGACGAGAACAACAGAGCAAGAATTGCTACTTCGTGCCGTGGTGTTGTTTTCCGTCGTCTTTATTCCTAACATACCTTTAACAGCTCCACAAGGCTCATTTTGCAGTCTGCTGTTTAAAGTGGTGTCAGGTAAAGCCAATCGATATTCTTCAACAAACAAACTGCTGTGTCATACAACGCATTCTTCTAATCATCTTCATAATTTGCGAGATAAACGTACTTCTTTGGCGGCAAAACACTAAGGCGCCCATGTGCTGTGCGATGTCAGTGCACGTTAAAGATCCCCAGGTGGTCTAAGTTATTCCGGAGCCCTCCACTACGGCACCTCTTTATTCCGCTATTCTTTCATTCCCTCCTTTATCCCTTCCCTTACGGCGCGAATCAGGTGTCCGCCGATATATGAGACAGATACTGCGCCATTTCCTTTCCCCAAAAACCAATTATTATTATTATTAATATTATTAGTCACATAGTCAAAATAAGAGAGATTAATTGCTTGTGTCATCATCAGAACTAAAAAATTAACCCTACTTTCATATATACATCCATTCCTCACCAGTACAGGCCTCGTTAATATGGGCTCCAACTATTGACAGTGTTTCTGGGGAAAAACTTTTTTCAATGCACTCACGCTTTGTTAACATAGAAACTTGCTTATCAGAGTGGACAGAGTGAAAATGCGTACGGCCCATTGTTGCATGTGTTCTTGTCCCTAATGTGCAGAGGGGAAAGACTTAAAACTTTGAATTTGAGCAGATAAATCAAACGCTGCGTGAATCATATACCTTTCTTGCACACTGGAATTGCCATCACAATGCTTGCCCCGCTGTCTGCACAGAATTTTATGCAAACCTGTGAACTGCCAGGCACACTGACTTCTAACCAGCTCTCACGCACTTTCTGGTTGCCAACTCACTTCTCATTCTAGTGTAAAAATCACTGTCGGAGCTCGGCGACTCACATCCTGGCTTAGATTGCTCATTGCACAAAATGAATTAAGCTGCTTAAAAATAAAACAGCAGAACCGCCTGCTTATATTATAACCTCCCAAATGCCTACCCGCAGCTCACAATGCTAGGTTAGCACTTTTTATACAGAATACACCGCAGAAGAAAAGAAAAATGCAACGCTCTTGATTCAGGCATGCGCAGTGGGCAAGAACAGAACTATACGCGCCGGTGCAAAGCGGGACATCTGCTAATGCAAGCAGCAACAGCCATATCATTCAATCCGAGGAGTAAGGGAATGGGTTCAAATTAAATGCGGTCTTTGCCTTGACAGGTCAACGGTTCCATTGATACTAGAGGACTCTCAGAAACAGGGAAACTTCGGCATTGCAGAGCCAGCCACTATGCAACAGTGCCTAGCATATTTGAAAGAACTGAAATAATCCTTGTTATTGTAGCCTTGAATGTTTGCAGGAATGATACTGTCGTGACCACACAAATGTGAATGAATAAGTGGGCCAGGAAACCTAGCCGATCACTGAGGAAGGTGCAAATATGCATCTATATGTGAGCAAATAAAGTTTTGTTGGCGTAAAATGTAGGGAGGATTAAGGAAATATGGGAAGCGTTCTACACTGCCGACAAGCAGCTGAATGTGGTCACCATCACCGCCACTCACCAGACTAGTAATCATGCCCGTAGCAAGCAGTCACAGGCAAATGAGAGTAGCAGATAGACGTGTGCATGTGCATTCATGACGACTCCTCCTCAAGGATTCGAAAATGTGTTGTTAAACAAACTGGTGCGTATGTTCCAGGGAGTGCTGCTGAAAAACCGCTTAACACCAGTAAAGCTAAGTTCACGAGCTGCTCTGCAACAATAGCATTGTGCACACATTATCCACTTCCGTACCGCTGATCTCCCGACCGAAAGGGGCCGTGAGCAAAATCAACAATAAACAGTGTCATGGCCCATGAGGCGCTTCAAAATCACCTATTTTTCTGATTACAATGGAAACTAAGATCCCACTTGTTGATTTTGGGAGGTCCCGCCCGCGGTCTTGTACCATGGGACCTCTCGCTGTATACGTTTGTAACCTTTTTTTTGAATGCAATAATAAACTTTCAACTTTCAACTTTCAACTTCAACATCATATTGCCAAGCATTTGTCAAATCAAAAAGATAAATAAAGCATTGGGAAAGTTTTTCTTAATATATATTTTTTTCATCAAGGCGCGTTATGCCCAACTTGCTGTGTGGACAGTTTTGATCCCATAAGCTGCTGCCACAGTTTTTTTTTTGCGTAACATGAAATGAAATGCTCATTGAAAAGCAGACTCATGAGTTAACACTTATTAGATATTCTACACTGTGAAAAAGCCTTGATTTAGATGCGGCAATGACTCTTGTTCGTAATCGCGTAATACCATGTTCTCACAACCTAAACCGAAATGGCTAGAGGAAGTGTTAGGTCACCCATTAATCACGCAAATATTTATTTGCCGACAAATTTCCGCCCGGCACTGCACACCGATGTTTTCACACAAGTTACACAGTGCCGCTGACCACTCGTAACCCGAGCACCCATAATCTCAAAATGTACTGAATGGAGCATCAAGGCGCAAAAGACTGGCGGCGTTGCTTTTGTTGCCGCAGAAAACAGTCCGAAAGCCGTGCAGCCAAATTCGTGTCACGTCGCACACACGGCAGTGCTCGAGCACAGTGCCCGCACGAATCGCAATCAAAATGGTAATGAATACGTAGCAGAAACAACGTCGTGTGATCGCTTCGGTCGCGATCACTGCAACCATCGCAACGAATGCGACTAGCTGCACAACGCCACAATCATTTCAGCATTCGGAAAGCACGGCGTCCGTCGTCAGCTTTCGCAGGTGCACATTTCGCTGCATTGACGTAAAAGCCCTCGCTCCGATCGAGTACACGTTCACTACGCGGACACTTGTCACTGTGCTATGCAGCTCATGCACGCACAAGAAATTCACCGTGAGCAGCTGTGGCTCGCCGCTGTCCATGATGATCCTTACAGGAATTAGGAACGCTTGCAACAACCACAAACAGCTCCATATAAACACTTCGTGACGCCGCCAACGCGTAGGTCTTGCGTCGGTTTGAAGAGGCGCTCTGTCAACTCCATCAGCGTAGGTGATTACAGAATTCAACTAGGGGAACTGTCGCTCGCCATTGCTGCACGCGGTGAAGTTCGCAGTCGGTCTGAACACTCGTAGCATCAACCGGTGGCCAATACAATATGCTTCGCGACAAAACTGCCACTGTACAGGCCTCGCTCTCCAGTTCAGCCGACGGACGGCCATCTTGACCCGGCAGAAGCGAGACGTCACTGACATCACGGAAAAAGCAGCCAATAGCTGCAATCCGGTCGCCGGCCGGACCCACTCATCCGCTCTAAAGTGGAAGTTGATCAACTTTCCATCCGTTCGCCGGACGGGGCGGACGCCTGTTGTCTGGACTGACCGGTCCGTCGCCCGCTCGCGGCGGAAGCCGCTCAAAAACAATCGTACTACGGCCCTTACACCGAGCTCCTCTGGATAGAAAAAATACTACAGCACTGAAGATGGTTACTTGACAGCGTTGAAATGCGCGAAATATTTCTTTCTTCACAACCAATTACCCAAAATGATAACAAGTAACCCAAGCAAATTTTGGGAAGTGATAAATCCCCAGCAGTCGCGCGACATCACCATTGCTAATTATAACAGCGACTCCGTGAGTGATGCTCAGTGTGGCGACATATTTAATACAGCATTTTCATCAATGTTCAGGAATGAACCTGAAAAACCATTTCTTTCACTACCCTTCATTACCGAACTGGCAAGCCACCCATTATTTTTCTTCCAAATTCCATTTCATCCGCAATCGACCAATTAAAAATTCAGCGTCAACCAGAATCGGCGAAACTGACTGAGTTTCTCAAGAACACCAAGGATATTACTTCTATGTTTTCGTGCTCATTGTTTTCTCAGTTACTCACCACCGGTATCAACCCAGAAGACTGGAAGATGATTAAGGTCGTTGCTGTGTTCAAATCAGGTAACAAGGGCTCGCCGCTCAACTACCGTCCCATTTCGCTGACTAGCATTCCTTGTAAACTCATGAAACACGTCATCTACTCCCAGGTAATGCAGCATCTAGATTCTATAAATTTTTTCACTTCATCCCAACACGAATTTCTAAAGGGCCTACCGTGCGAGATGCAGCTTGCTATCTTCCTTCACGATCTTCATTCCAGTCTTGACGCTAACTTCCAAACTGACGCCATTTGTTTAGACTTTTCCAAAGCATTATTCATTTACCCTAAAGATATAAGCGGGAAATACATAGGGGGTTACAATAAAAGTTGAACACGAAAAGCGTACACATTAACAGGCAAACATTCAGATAGTTCGTACATGAAGTAAAGACGACATTTCAAATCATTTAAAAATCGATAATATACCCTATAAACGTCTACTCTAAACTTTCCGTATTTAACTTGCATTCAGAAATAAGTACATGAATAATGGAATTCCTTACACATTGTTCACAGTCCGTTGTGGTTAACTGCCCCTCTAGCCATCTGCCGTTAACAACGGGCGTTCAACAAGGAACTGTCCTTGGTCCCTGCCTATTTCTAATTTATATTAATGATTTGCCATAAAATTTATTATGTACGTTGTTAACAACTGCCCCTCTAGCCGTCTTCCGTTAAAATCGGGCGTTCAACAAGGAACTGTCCTTGGTCCCCTCGTATTTCTAATTATATGAATAATTTTCCACAAAATTTATTATGTCTGTTCACCGACGACTGCGTTATTTATACCCCAATTACTAGCAACGCTGATCAGGAGTTCCTCCAAGACAACTTTAACGGCATTCAAGCATGGTGCAATCACTGGATGATGGCACTTAATCCCACTTAATGCAAGCCCATGTCTTTTCATCGCCGTCGCAACCCGCATTCATTTGCGTAAGTGATTTACGGTTTTCCTGTCGAACTTGTCCCGTCCTATACTTACCTAGGAATCACAATAAGTAATGATATATCATGGCGCAAGCATGTAACAAACCTAATCTCATCTGCGAATAAAAAACTAGGCTTTCCTAAACGTCACCTTCCCGACGCCCCTCAAAGTGTAAAGTTACTTGCTTAGAAAACATTTATCAGGTCAAAACTTGAGTATGCATACTCCATTTGGAATCCACAACAAGCCCACCTGACTGATTCATCGCTCATACTCCTCCGATATTAGTGTTCATCGCTCAAACTACAGTCCCAACTATCCAGTCTCCTCCTCTGTCGACACATTTCTAGCCTGTGCCTGTTTCACAAATTTTGTTATTACCAACTCAGACAGCAGCCGTACATCTGCGCACCGCCATAACGCACGTCTCACCGCACCGGTCATCTGTTGAAAGTTGCACGCCAACGTGTCTGTAAGACTACTTTTTCCAGGCCATTTTTTCTCCAAGCCGCTAGCGACTGGAACGACATTCCCCATGAAATCGCAGCCATCGCCTAACCATCAACCTTTCTAGATAAAGTCGCGTCGCACCTCTCATCATGGAGAAAAATGTTATCCGCTCTTTTGTTAACCCGACACATTATGTAAAACCCCCGAGAACGGGGGTCTTTAAGGAAATAAAAATGAAATGAAATGAAATGCGCTTTCAAAAAACGTGAAGTCAAAGTAACCCCTCTATAGCACGTAACTAGTCGATATAGAAAAATTTGGCGAGCCACAGCGCTGAAGGTAATCGCGTGTTCAAAACTCTAAAAACTGATATGGCTATTACTAATAGTCGATGACAAACCTCTAATTGCAGTCAGGTACCTATCGAAATAGATGAAAATTAAATATTAAAATTTACTTAATCACTTTACTAGTTAACAAGATTCCCGTGTTTTTTGACATCCGCCAACACCGGTGTTACTATGCAGCAAAAAGCTTCTCTATACCTCAAAAATCTTATTTTTGAATATTGGTGATCACCTTCCCTTAGACACCTGGTATACATGAGTAGACAGTTCATTCTTGGCTTCTATCTCATCAAGATAAAAGAAAAAAACGACTGACATTAGTGAGCGCGAAGAAGGCAGGCATTTTTCAATCAAGTTTATAACCGGAAGAGACAAGTACCTGTTCTTATTAATCTTCAATTTCTCATGCAGCATTTGGTATAACTCCTTAAGCCTTTGTTTTTTTTTCTCTCTTCTTTCTACCGCAGCAGCTGCAGATTACAATGCTACAATATTCCGGTGACCGAATCAGGTCCTCCGCTACTTACCACAGAAACAAATGTGCCACAAGTGTTCGTACCCTCTCTATATTACAAATGTAACACCTTTTGCGGAGGTTTCCAGGCAGCTGAAGCATACTCCAGTGCTGGTCGAATTAATGTTTTTCAAGCCTCTAACTCGATGTCTTTCTAATTTTGGCCGCCTTGCTCTCAAAAAGCACAGCTTTTTAAAAGGCGCACGCTTAAAAGGCGCACGCTGTTTGAACATGCATACGTTTGCTGAAGTGATGGGCTGTTAATAGTTGTCCCTAAATATTTAAAGCTGTTTACATTTGTCAAAGAATAGTTAAGAATCGCGCACTGGAACGAATATGTGCGAGACGCGTTTTATTTTAATTTATTCGCATTTCCCTTTTCTGACACCTCCTCCCCCCCCCCCCCCCAAACCTGCACCCCCCGAAAGCCTGACGACACTGTTTGATTCAAATCCACTTAATTTTACTAGATCCCTAAGTTAAACAATCATCATCACAAAGCTTTATTTGTAAAGGCGGTTCGACAGCAGTCAATACGTCGTTCAAACAGACCAGAAACAGCGATGGTTCACTAGGGGGTCCACACCTCTCTTTATTGTGCAATGAAAGCATTTCACCACTACAACAATTCTCCACAGCTGTCAACGATACATGGATTTCAAAAGTGACATAAAACTTCGCTGCCTGCCATCATGCCTTTTCGGGTCCGTGCATGCAAACTGAACCAATGTGTCATTTTATTGCGACGAATTTGCACAGATTTACGGTTTAGAGTAGCCGTAATTTGTTATTCCTTTTTTTGTATATATAACGGTGCAAGCGTTCGGAACCTTGCTTTTAGTTGCAGTGCACGTTACCCCGTGTTTTCATCTGCACATCGGCTCACGGTGCTAAAGGTGTGGCCGCATGGTCGATGCGCCGAGCTGGTAAGGTACACCACATTTTACTCCGAGCGGTTGTTGTTTGCTCTGGCTTGCTTGTTATTCGTGCCCTCAAAAATGCGCAATTGGCTCTATTATTGTCGCTGGCTCAGGAGACTTCATCGTGTTTGAAAGTCTCCTTTTTTTCTACGCTGTAGTGAGGTTAATAGTGAAACAGTTTCTCTGGAGTTTCACTGACGTGGCATTTTGGGCGTGTTAGTTTGTCATGACGGAAGCGTACAAGAAGACACGAGCGTCCCATGCATATGTCGCTCGTGTGTGTCCCATGTGTCTTGTTTTTTTGTGTCCTCGTCCCTTAGTGCGCTGTACGCTTCCGTCATTGTACATTAGCTCGTGTCTGCTGCCACATGCGCATTCTACGACACATAGTTTCTCATAGAATGCTATGTGTGCGTAAGATGGTGAGGGGGATATTCAAGCTAGCTACCCTGGGCTTGTTAGTTGCAAATAAAATCTATTGTAAATTACAGATAACGCCACACTATGTGCTATGTGTTTGTAGAGGATGCGTTAGTAGAAGGGTTTAGCTAGCTTTATTTTATTTTTAATTACATTTCATTTTAATTTTTACTAAATTCGACCACCGCGATTATTTTTTTTAGATGCACGCCGAAATCTCTGTGCACAGGCGCCGTTGCATTTTCACGCCTCGCTAAAATGGCGCAGGAGTTGAACGCTTGAAAGGAAGGCGACGTCTGACACACTTTATAATTAGGACCATTCGTTTTCGGCTTTCATTTTTTTTATTTCTAAGATAAAACTCAGACGATATATTCGTTGCTCAAATTCAAGGACAGATCGGGTTATTCAGCAAAAATATTCATAATTGTGGTTTTTTCTGCTCATTCTTTGCATCAAGATACAATACACTATAAGCACTAACTTTTGTTTGGGAGAAAAATTCACTTGTTGTCATAAAGTTACAGAAGTGCAAGATGCAATATAGGTTAGATATTTCGTTTTGTTTCTTTTATTACAATCACTTTGTCGCGTGCATTAATATCAGCTACGCACAACATCTGTCTCCGTGCACAATCTACCTGCATTTGTTTGTACGCTGCGATAACATTCATTCAACACCATAGCGACAATTTTAAAGGCAGAAGAGCCGTAAATCAGAATGTTGTTAGGCGGGGTAGCGCTTGATACAAAGACGCCAATATGACGTCTGGTCAGCGCCCGGGTATTGACCTCTTTGAAAACACACTTTTTGAACTTGCCCTCAAATTAAGCCGTTACATGAATAACAAGCGTTCAAACAGATTTAAAATTGTCAGTTACCTAACGACATCCCTGTAGCAAAAGCCCATATCCGGTAAATTTTTTTTCGGTGTATTCTCTTTCAGGCAATTGCAAACTTCCCTCTCAGATTTTTAAAAAATTTAGCGGGCAGCAACGTGTTTTACCCGAAAATGAAGTGTCCTAGTTATGATGCAATGCTCGTCGGCAGCGTACATGTCGCACATGTATCGATGAAGCTAAGGATGAGGCACACTGTTTTCGTTGCGTCCGCGTGTCAGTGTGAAGATTTGTGACGTCAAAGTAGTTTCTTTTTCATACTGCCGTAGTTGCAGCCTTCTTAGACAGGACCGCAACTTATGTTATCTCTCTTGCAGTATCGTAGGTGAGATCTGTAAATTGTCCAGCACTGTTACACAACACCGCCTGAGCCAGTGGTTCAGAGCCGCAAGATATCTAAAAAAATCTGTTGTTACACGTACACCTAGCCCAATATAAATAG
Source organism: Amblyomma americanum (assembly GCF_052857255.1). Taxonomy (NCBI): domain Eukaryota; kingdom Metazoa; phylum Arthropoda; class Arachnida; order Ixodida; family Ixodidae; genus Amblyomma; species Amblyomma americanum. Next base: position 101,362,548 of record NC_135499.1, on the reverse strand, counting down.
GAGTACTAGTGCTCGCAGAAAGTGTGCTCATCTTGAAAAGAACTCACTGCATTCGATCCACGGACAGAAGCACGAAGCATAAGTACAAAGCACAGTCACTGCGTTTTTCATACACGCCAGTTATGCTTGAAGTCGTAAAGAGCCTCTTCCGGTTTATGGTTTGTGGGGATTTAACGCTCAAAAGCGACTCAGGCTATAAGGGACGCATAAAAATCCTCTTCAACAGATACCAAAAACTGCCATGTCACCGATGTTCAGACTTTTTTTTTCATTTTTACGAAGTACCAAAAGAGTCTCTGTCTTGGAACGAGCAATTGCCGCCTCGTCAAACTTGGAACTTCTAGCTCGGGCGAGTTCGGCATTTCCTAACTGGGCGACCCGTCGCAGGTAACAAGGAGCGCGACCTGCCATAAGGGACCTCCTGTTGCGACCTGCTCTGCTGTGACAAACCCCAGTTTACTCGCCGATTTATATGTGATGTTTCACCTCTAGCTTCCCCCAGTGGAGCAAAGCCAAGCAGTAAATAAGTTACACTAAAAGCAACTTCGCAAGCTATCGATGAGGAACTCGTTACGGCAATACAGACGTCATGAAATTGCACACAGGAGTACACTACTGAGTGCGCTCTATTTGGCATACGACCTACTACAACTGCTTTCACGGGCACCTGAAGCGTAGTTTCAACAGGCGTGACGTCTAGCCAATTGTCCCTCGGACTAATCAAGCAGAATAGAGGTGTACTAACCGTTCGTAAGCAGGGTTTATTATCCCAAGCAGCAAGCCGTGAATTCGCAAGACATGCCTGCTGCCGGAAAAAGCAGAGGCACATGGGGGAGGTGGAGTAAGGGGCTGATCCGTCGGACCAATCGCTAATCCGCCCTGACAGGGAGCTGTCAATCCATTTCCTCCCTCCACCCCCCCCCCCCCCACCCCCCTCTGTTTTTTTGCTCCCTTCCGTATGCATGAGCCGGAAGAAAGTACGCTCGAGGGCCATCTATGCATGAACGCGCGGTGGCGCTGCTGTCGTTAACGCCTGGATCACCGCCAGGTGTCAGCACGCGTGGCCATCCAGCGTGCGTAGTCTTCCTGTCCGCTTGCCACGCGTCTAGTCTCCACTCTGCTGGCCTACGCGCGGTTTCTGGCAACGGAAAAACAGAGAGACAGTGCAAGTCGGTGCGTCGAGTTGAAAGGAACCCCGATGTTGATCGCAAATGAAGTTCTGACTGCCCTTGAAAATTTTCAGCTCATTCGTAGCGACAGTCAGCGCGTCGCAAAAGAACACGACGAGCCAACGCTTCTTGTGTGTTGTAGAAGCTTTTTTCCACATTTGTACGTTCAAATCCCATCTAGACACTTTCATGTAGAACCCTCTGGTGTTACCTAAAAGAAAAATTTGGCCAAAAGCGAAAACGTTGTGGCACTTCACTCACTGGCCACAAGAAAAAATAAAAAAATGATAACACTAGTAACTATGACATCGGCTCGTGACATCAACAACAAGCCTTTCTTCCTAAAATGTGTCGCGCGTTGCTGAGCATACATACAGCACAGGCTTTTTTGGTCGGACTGAAAAATATTTTTTGCTTGTCTGAAAATTCTTTATATAAAGCAGATTTGCGCCTCTGCGAAATTCGTGGGCACGAACAATACATTAGCCGCCGTGGTGGCTCACAGGTTATGATGCTCTGCTCCCGACCCGAAATACGCGGGTTCGATACCAGCCGCGGCGGTCGCATTTCGATGGAGGCGAAATGCTAGGAGCCCATGTTTCATGCGATTTCAAAGCACGTTTAAGAACCCCAGATGGTCGAAGTTATCCGAAGCTCTCCACTGCGGCGTCCTTCAAAACCTGGGTTGCTTTGGGACGTAAAACCCCCCCAAAAAACATGTAAAAAAACACATTAGTTGCGCTGCATCAGAGAGGACGCCTTTCCTCTTCACCAATCTGTTTTTGCCAATATTAATACAGTACATGCTTTAAAAATGTCAATCTGCTAAATAGCTCCTACAACTTGAAAAGAGGACTGACGCCTGTGACTATTCTGAAAAAAAAAAATCTTGCTTGATTTAGCTTTCGATTAAATGACACAGTAAATAGAGATTAAGTTGATTTGCCAACAGGTTCATTTATTTCTCCGTTTTCGCTTTCATAAATCTTTGAACCAGTTGGGCTATGCACCCAAAAACTGCAGAACACAGAAATTTGCACATGATAAGTTATCTACAGCGAAAATATGCCGTCAGTAAGATTTGTATCCGAGCTTGCAAGAGGCTTTCGTTGACGATTCATTATGCCTCCGCGTGCTACATTCAGATAACTAGCTTGCGAATCATTGATAAGCACTAGAGATAAAAAGTGCCAGCGGTGTCTCGGTCCGAAACTGGCGCTGTACTGTGGTTGCATTTCTAAACCAATCTGGCTGACATAATTTGTGTAGCAGGCCCGTCAACCGAGACAATCGCCTCCAAATTTCCAACTCAGTCCATGTAATTTATTTGTTTATTTAATTCTTAGTACCTCAAAGGCCCACTAGGAGCATTATAGAAGGGGTGGGCTAACATATCATTTAATTAAGTCAGTGATGAATGATTTAAAGGATTTCAGGCAAGGACGGATAAAAGCTTCAGCGGGCAGGTTGCTCCAGTCTCTAGCGGTCTTGACGAAGAATCATTTCGGATGCGCAGAAGTGGATGCTCGAGGAGTATGAACAGCCTTCGGCTGACTGATGCGAAGTGAAAGGAGGTGTGCAGGGGTGATAACGGAATGACTCAAAGGGGAATGATAAAACCTGTGGAAAAGGCAGAGTCTGGTTATTTTCCGACGGGTTTCCAGGCTGGGCAGGTTAGCTTTTGTTTTCAATGCTGTTACGCTCCTATGATATGAATAATCGGAATATACGAATTTTACCGCGCCGCTCTGGACGGACTCAAGGCTGGGCTAATTTGTTGGGGGTCCCAGATTGAGGATGAATATTAAAGTTTAGGACGGACAAGAGTTAAATAGGCGGAGAGTTTTACGGAAGCACGTGCCAAACTCAACTGTAAAATTTACAGCGATGATCATCGCGAAATTCCTTGTTGCGGCGCAGCTGTTCCGAACCTGTACAAAATTCTTATTGTGTAAATAGTTTGTGTATATTACCTCTCCCCCTATCGAGTTGAGTAGAGTTGAGGTGTTGAATGCTACAGGTGGGTTTAGCTTTGCTTATTCTGCCGGCAATTGCTCCAACGCAGCGTCACTTCTATGTTAATAACGCAGCGTCACTTTTATGTTAATAATGTCCTAAAACATGTCGGATCTACCCCACTATGCGCACAGTCACTTATAATAGCCCATATTCCACTCCCGCAGTCCCCGGCTATGCACACATTCACCCCAAACAGTCCACACCACAGTTCACTCCAGAAGTCACCATCTATGCACATATTCAGTCACAGTAGAACATAGTCCATTGCAGTGCCACAACCCATACACACATTCACTCACAGTATACCACAGTCCACTCCAGGAGACACCATCGACGCACACATTCAATCACAGTAGACCATAGTTCGTTCCTGCTGTCACCATTTAGAAACAAGATCAGTGTCCTGCAGAAAAGTTAAAAGAAGGCGTGCAGCCTCCCTTCTGCACGTCTAGTTTTCACTCGGGTAGATAATGTCCTCAACAGTACTGTGAAGGGCTCCTGTCTTCTTGAAGGAAGCGAAGATCACATACCTTTCTGCCTTGTACTCTGGGCAGTACATAATATAATGTTCGATATCTCCGCACACACCACATAAAGAATATAGCGGAGAAGATGCCATGCACGTCTTATGCATCCAGGCAGGAATGCGAGCAGAGGCCGTGCAAATTCGATGTAGTAGAGTGGCTTGGGATCTTCTCAGTTCCTTGGTCACACATGGCTGGTAGGGCACACTCCACAGGGTACTGAAGTGATCGAGCACCGCTTTCCTGCAGAGACGTTTTCCATATTGAGGTACTTTTTTTTATGGATTCCTTGACGAGCTTCATGGGCGAGACTGTCTGCCACCTCACTGCTTATGACTCCTATGTGAGAGGGCACCCATTGGAAATATAGAGCAAGGCCTCTGCTGTGCGCATTCTGCACCAAACGTAGAGAGCTTATAGACAAGGGATCTGTAGGGAATCCGCGCTCCAACCTCTGAAGGGCAGATTTTGCATCAGTTAGGATGACAAGAGGTTGAGCCGAACAATACCCTAGTTTCCTTAAAGCCGCCTCAATAGCAACACTTTCGGTCGTTGTGGACGGTACGACAGCAGTAAAACGTACAGACCACTTACAGTCCAAAGAAATAATGTAAAAAGCCGCTGCGCGAGCTTGTTTGACCTTTTCCACAGAACTATCCGTGAAAATTTGAAGGTGGCGGGCATACTCTGTTTCCAAATGTTCAAGTACGAGCGAACGCGTTGCTGCCAAAGGAGAGCTGCGCTTTGCGCTCACGTGGGGAATTGTGACCTTACAGTCGAGGGTCGGAAAAGAGCAGGGGTATTTCGACCGTTTCCTTTGCCTTCGAACATTAAGGCCTAAATAACTAAGAGTATTAAGTGCCAAGTAGGCCTTCGACTTATATCTCTTGCAGAGCCGCTGGAGAAGGGATCGCCCAGCTACCGTCTCTCCTAGGCGGAAAAGATACATTATCAGTCTCTGAGAAGTGAGAAGGCTAAGAGGTTTCGATAGAGAGTCATGAAGTATTGCCTTGTTCGCAGCCGCCTGAGGAACTCCAATGGCTCTTCTTAGGCCCTTTCTATGGAGAACTTCGAGACGTTCAAGCTGTGATGCCGAGGGGGAAATTAAAGGTAATTGATACATTATGCGACTCACCACCAGCGCTTCACGAAGTTTGACCTTTGAAGAAGGATGGTTTCCTCATTGCTCTCTTGCAATTCTACGGATCACATTGAGACGCGAAGATGGAAATGAAACAATCGCGTCGACAGCTTTTCGCCACTGTAGACGGGAGTCAACAATGACGCCCAGGAAACGCGTGTGATTGAATTGGCGGACGCAAGAGTGACCAAGGTCTATCTTCAGCCGCGCTTGACATCTTCCTACACCTGGAAACCGAACAAAGCCGGATTTTTTTCACTGATAGAGACAATCCCACACCTTGAAGGGAAGCTTGTACCGAAACTAGAGCCTGTCGAGCTGTCAGGGCTAATCGCTTGTGTTGGTAGCCAGTAATCCAGATACAGACGTCGGCACCATATACTGACATACGCACTTGCCTGCAATTTTATCAACGAATAGGTAAGGCCAGCCATCACGACACTAAAGAGCGTGGGGTAAAGAACACTTCCTTGAGGCACACCTCGTGATAGAACCCTTTCGGTGTTTAAGGTACTCCCTAACCGTACACAAACCGCACCATCACTTATAAACTTGTAAATGAATCTTAACATATGGCCATGTATGTCCATGCCTTGCACACTGTTTAGAATTGAGCTCCGAAGCACGTTGTCGTAAGCTTTCGCAACGTAAAGAAAAATAGCTAAGGTGGAAAGGCCGAAAGCTCTCTGGTGTTCAGTGTGACCCACCAAGTCTAAGACACTATCTTCAGCACTAAGACCTCGGCGTAATCCTGTCATAAATGTCGGCAGTGCCTCGCTGTCCTCAAGCCACCACGATAAGCGTCCATTTACCAGCTTCTCCATCAACTTAGCTACACAGGAGGTCAATGACTCAGGGCGAAACGATTCAAGGTCCGTCATGTCTTTGCCAGGCTTCAGTACTAGAACTACATATGCCACATTCCATGACGGAGGAACATCGCCAGTCTCCCAAACACGATTGATGAAGTTTAGGAGCTCCTTTCTGAGTTCCGGGGGCAGATTCTGTAGCATTTGGTTGGTGATGCTGTCGGGACCTGGTGCACAACGGCGCCGCAGGCCACTGAACGCGGTCTGAAGCTCACACTAAGCGTGAACGGGACGTCCATGATAGACCTGGACAAAGCAGGTGGTGTATATATATATATCTATTCCAGCACTTACAAGTGCGTCTGCAAATTCATCTGCCAAGCACGCAATAGATTTTCCCTTGCGTATTGCAAGAGCTTCAGAAGGCTTCCAAGGGTGGGATTCTCCAGCAAGGATGCCAATAACTCGCCATATCCTCGTCATCGGTAAGAACACAGTCAAACTAGCGCCGAATGAGGCCCATTGCGACCTGTAGAGCTTGTTGGTGTGCAGTCGAGTGGGAGAATTCAGCCTATTGAAGGTCGCCTTCAAATCCCTGTCATCCTTCTTCCGCAGGAGTTAGCGCTCCGCCCTTCTTCTCGCTGCGCAAAGGTTCCTGAGTTTTAAATCCGGGGCCCGAAAATGATCAGGTAACTTGACCGCCGTAGTTGCTGCCATCTTACTAGAAATCACTTTGACAATAGCATCACCAGAAACACGTTCTAGGTGGTCTCTGTGCTTGTCCCAGTTGACCGCACCGCTGATTTTAGGACCACGCTTACAAAAGTCGGCAGCAAACACAAAAATTGCATAATGATCACTTCCCATGCGGTCAGGCGCTGTTGACCAACTCACGCGGACGTCAGGTGAATGCAGTGTCAGGTCTATAGCTGTCGCTGAGGCTCGAGGCCGGAAGAAAGTTGGGCTTCCGCCATTGGCAACACACAGGTCCAAACTGTCAATAACGTCTACGAGTTTGCGTCTATGAGAATCCGTGTTCCTGTCACCCCAGACGGCATGATTGGCGTTGAAATCACCGCAGATGTTTCCAGGAGCTGGGCAGCGATCGCAGAGCTGCTGTAGAGACAAATCCGATGCTACCTTCTTCCGCGGGGACACGTACACGGATGCAATAGAAAGGGTCCGAAAGCCGAGATGTATTGTCACAGCCGCTACCTCAATGTCATGCAAAGAATGGCAACGCTTAGAGAAACATGTGGAATTTTCTTTCTTATGTAAAGCGCGGCACTTCCTGCAGGAAATGATTTTATGCTGCAGTTTTTATGGGTGACATATCCAGTCAAACGTCTCCCACTTGGCAGGCCAGCTTCCGACAGGGCCAATACTGGAACACAAGTCTCTTTCAAGAATAGTTTTAGTTCAGCTAACCGACTTAAAAACCCAGCGCAGTTCCATTTCAATATAAACGGCAGTTTTCGGTGGATATTAGATCCATGAGGTTGAACACCATCTATATAAGATCGAAAGGAAGTTTGCTGCGTAGGTGGTAATTATGGACCCAAAAGAAAACAACAGCTGTAGGAAGTTCTTCAGATTACCAGGTGGCATCGCTGGACATGTGAACGCAGGGCCCCAAACAAAACATGAAAAAGGTCATACACACCTTGATTTTCGAGCTCTTTGTTTTGCACAACGCACTCACAACATCGACAAAAGATGCAGACGGGGACACAATCTTGGCCGCAGTAGCTGGTTTTCTTGTCACTTGTGCATATGAGAGTCCCCCTTGCCATCGAGTCTTGCTGTGATCCGGTCGCTCAGGAAAATGGTCACTTTTTGCTGGAGGTCGAACAACCGACTCGCACGCAATTGATCTTGTTGTCCTGCTGGACTCAGGTCTCTTAGGGACATTGTTGAGTAACGCAACTAAATCAGACTCCAACACTGGGAACTCGTCTAATCATGGCACAGGCGTCTCAGTCGGGTCGGTTTTGGGACCAGCAATAAAGAATATTCGACGGTGCAGAGCACTCACACGGAAGGGGCAGCCTCCGAAACTCCCTGGATGATCACCACCGCAATTGGCACCATCGAAATCGGCCTTGCAGGGTTTAAAGTCGTGGTCGCCACCGCACCGCTTACAGCGTCGAGCCTTTGTGCAAACTTTGGCCACATGCCCAAACCGTTGGCATCTAGAACACCGTGGAGGAGCTTCAGTGAAATCGGCAACTGCATGTTTTGTGAACCCCAGATCAATTTTGGGGGGCTCTCTGAGTTGGGAGCGAATGTCAGCATGATAGAGTTGGTAGGTTTCGCAGCCCATTCTTTTTTCTTGAGACTCCACACGACGCACGCGTCGTTTCAAGTGCAGAACACCTTGTGGTTTCAGGTAATCAAGTAGGTCGCTTTCTGAATTCCACTTTAGTACACCCTCAGTAAAACAGGTAATCTTTATGTAGGAATGGGGCACCCGCACGTTATCTTTGATGTCATCAATCTGAGAGCACTGCAGGAGCTTGTCAACTTGCTCTTCCGTCGAGACATCCAGCTGAAGAGCCCCTTGCATGGTGAACCGACTAGAATCGGAGCTGATCCCAGCAGTGATTGGATGGCAGCGAAAAGCAAGATGGGATTCCGCTCTCTTAAATCAACCCCTTTCCCTGTGGGCGCAACCACTGCCGGGATCCCGACCGTTCGTTGCTTGCGATGACTGACCAACTTGAAGCCCTCGTTGTCCACGTCAGCAATATCGGCCACTGACTCGTCACCATCCACGATCGTTGACTCATCACCACTAAGCGATGAGGTCTCACTGGACTGGTAGTCGTCTCCATGTTCTGGTCGCTCCACGGCCTAGGAAGCCATGGCCACCTCTTCCGAGCCAAAGAGCGCCAAAGGCACAAGGTATTTTCTTCTACTGAAGGTGGAATCAAAGACCCATTTCCCAAGTATTTCACCATAAATAAGCCAAGCACCAGGCAAGGGGAAAGCTTGTACCCATTGTATCACCGTTGTGTGCCCGGCGGCACAGGGGATCGAACCCCGCACCTCCCCCATGCGAGGCGGATGATCAGACCACTAGGCCACCACTGCGGTGCTCTAGAGGGGAGCGTCAACGCCTTAGGGATGCCACTGGAACGACCGAAGCGAAGTAGACATGCGTGTCCTCATGGAGTATTTACACAGCACCGATTACGGCTTTTTTTATCAGATAAGGAAGGACATGTTGTAGTGATCCCTGAAGTGGTGTTCAATGAAAAGGTTTCGGCAGCTGTAAGCAAATGTTTCAAACGGGTAAATGTTGACCACGTGGTTGTGAAATAACGTTCCACTTCCTTGTTAACTGATTACAATACAATTTCGTTAGCCTCCTGTGTTCGAAAAACAGAATGAACGAAATCGGATTTGTTTTTTCGGCAAAAACCAACAAAATTGATGTCACCTATAGGGCTATCATTTCCGAAGACAGCGCCAAGGAGTATTTGATCTCTGGCTACCCACAGAAGCAAATTTCAGGTTTGACGTAGGATGATCCGTTAGCAGTGAAAAAATGCAGTTGTACTGGACAAGTTCCTGGGGGAAGAAAATTCAGGGAGCTATTCTGGTTTCAGCATTGATATACAGTGTCTGTATTATTCTCTTTCACACAATGGCATGTCGAAATCTGCACGCAAGTGCATAGATGAAAGGAATGACGAAGCTAGTTTTGTGGGTCGGTGCGGCATTTCTTTGTCGGCGTTCCTTGAGCTTTTGGATTTTTATTTGAAATCGACGCGCGTGGGCTGGAAAGGGGATGTCTATGTAGAAAAAAAAAGGGGCACATGAATTGGTTCCAAAGTTGCTCCGGCCCTCAGCAATATATTTCTGGCACAGATGGACAGGGAAATCAATAACAGATTTGAGGGCTTGCAATATATATTTCAAGATTTGTTAGTGATTTTTTTAATTTTGGTTAACAGGGACAGTTTCAGTAGAAGTAATGACATCCTAAAGGTTATTAAGGATTATGGTAAAGGGCTATCTTTCACTTCTGAGTTGCCTTTGGAAAATGCTCTCCAGTTTTTGAGCTTAAAGTTATTTTTTATGGAAGAGCACGTCTGCTGGATGCATTCGCCCAGATCCCAAAAGCCAGTGTTTAGTTTTGCCTCGGGGCGCTTGAAACTAGAAAAAAATAGAATAGCTAAGACTAACATACGTTCAAGTTTGACAAATTCATGCCCTCACTGCGTAGCGGAGAGTGCGCTTTTACAGGTATGTAGATTAGAAGCTGCAGTTTTTCCCAAAAGTATTGATTTCAGCAACTTCAGGGAAGCCATTGCGGGCAGTACGGGAGATTTCTTAAAAGCCAGATTAAACAGAAAAGATAGGAAAGATGCAGTTATTCCTTTAAAAGGTTGCGAGATGGTTTGACGTGAACGTAGTGTTTTCTGCGCTACACAAGGTGTGTGTGTGTGGGGGGGGGGGGGGGGGGAGGGGGGGGACTTTGCCGCATGATAAGGAACCGGCGTGCCAACGTACCAAGAAACAGCCCATTTCATTTTCCAGTATCGCATAAATCAGGATGTGTAGAATGTGTTTGCACAGTGGTGTATAGCTCAGTGGTGGTGGTGGGGGTTCCTCTTTTTTTGTAATAAAGTTTATATTGGTCGGACGGACCGGTGTAATAATATTATGCTTAGGGAACATCTGCGCTTACTTTCGGATTCAACCTATTCCCATCTAAAGGAGCACTGCAAGGATTGCAGGAAAGAAAACGAGAAAGTGTGCAGACGTTTGCAGTCGCACACCGGCACATTTTATTTCGTCACCGAGATAAGACAACAAGGGAGTTAATGGAAGCTAATCATATTCGAAAAAGACAGCATGAATGCATTAGTAAGCCTTCGTTATTGCTGGTCAGTAAAGAGGTTGCTTTCCTGCACAACATGTGATGGGTGTTAGTGTTTTTGGTTGGTAATCTCCACAACGCCGTTGGTAAAGTCCACAAAATCTTCCTTGAATCGCACCATTACGCACACTCTTCAAGCAGTCAACCTTGGAAAGACATTGCCCTCCGCCATTTTATAGCTACTAACGTTTTTCTTTGATGCACCTCGGCCCAAATTCAATGCTACTTTTTGTTATTTTTTATTTTACTTATTTTACTTTGTAGCTTTATGCACCCCTCTGCTTCTGCATTTTTTTTCTTTCCCCAATTCCGTTCTCCACGAAGCGATTTTTATACGCCGGCGAAAATTTCTGCCCTGCATAAATGGCTCCTCCCTCTTTTTGCCCAGTTCAACCTATATTCTACCTCCACCTATATAGCACAGAAGGCAAAGAAGATGAAGGAGAATGCCACGCCTGCAACAGCCTTGGTCACAGCGCCTCCGATCATGCTGCCCGGAATTCAGGGAAGGCGTTTTTTATTGGACCTACCGATCTCTGTGCTGTAAGTCTTGGCTGCACAATTTTTGAACAGTTCGAAGCGATTCACGTAGTTCCATGTTTACTGACAATTTGTTTACACTAGACCTGTCTGTGTTACGAGCTCTAAATTTCGCTTTTGACTTTTGAACAATTGCGTGCGAAGTCACAGTTACGAAAAAACTGGATGTTAGCCCTTAACAACGAGCACGCTGCAAACCGTTTGTTCGCGTATTAGCCCAGTGCTAAAATCACTGACAGAATGCCTTTTTTAGGTTGCGCAAGAACTGCACGACGAAACAAATGTTTGTTTTTTTTTTTTCATCTACTTTCCGCGTTTACATTCCGTACAGCGTAGCAACATGATCGCGGGGACAGGTGAAGGGCAAATAATACCCCACAAAATATTCAGGACCGTTTGGGAATCCCATACGGCTTCAGTCAAATGCTAGTTGTGAAACTGGAACGATGCGGGCACCTTCACAATAATAGCAGCAACGCGTTACAAGCAATAGGCATATGTCTACAGTCACATCCAACGCTTACCATCCTGGCCCGCTGCTATGCAATCCTCCTGTTATTTGTAACCCCGCCACCCAATATGGCGGGCTTGGTTACACAATAAACCAAAAGGAGCAAAACTTACTATTTTATAGCTTGCTTACTTATAGTCGCACTCGTGTTTGGAGTGTAGCCTCGGACCAGCTGACGGACCAGCTAGCCATGTACCCTGGCGCAGGGTCACCCTCGAAGCTTAATGCTGCGTCGCTACAGTTATTTTTCTTCCTGTCCAACTTGTTTTGTTTGCTGGCAGGGCACCAGCAAGTACGAAGGCAGCAAAGTTTCAGTTCCCTACAAATAGGAAACCATGCGCCGTCGTTGGAATGTTCGTATCTATGTTGGTATCATATTGCCGAGCCATCGCACTGCATGCCTACGGAGAGGTGGCAGATAGGCGCGACCGTGATGCCCGAGGCGTGATTGCCACTGGTCACGTTATGCCCGCCCGTAAGTTCCGAACAAGTTGGTTTCTCAGCCCGCTTAAACACTCTCAACAGTACCACGGCGTCTTATTTCAGAAATACTGTTTCATAAATTGGTCCTATTTGAATATACCGATAATCATATGAGAAACAAAACAGGAGAAGAATGAAGTGGTGGCAACTGTGTGTAAGTCGGCATGTACATACTTCTGCGGCCGGATTTTTATCTGTCATTACCAAAAACACACGCCTCTGATCTAAAACACGAGAGCTTGGACGCCAACTCAACGGAACCGGGCCGCCATCTATTGTTCAGATTGCGAGTTGTTTGCGAATTCGTGCTCCCGCAGAGAGCGCGGTAAGAATCGAATCAGGTGGCAGCAAGCTGGAGTCTAGATGCTGTGAGACCACGCACATGATTTCCTGCGCTCTCCGCAGAATTCACATATACGCCCATGGCAGCGCCCTCTGCCATTTCAAAGTCGTTAAGGGGAGACGCGGGTCTTGAAATGAACATTTTCATTACTGAAGTTATCGGATCGGAATGAAATTAGGTGTGCATATGTGTCTCTTCCTCCTGTTTTCAAAAATATAACTACTTTCAGTGCAGCTTAATTAGTTGCTATATTATAGAAAAATAACTGAAGACTAATTAGTTAAATCCTTAAGGGTCGCGCCGTGGTTTCGCCGCGGTAGCTCAATAGCTATCGCGCTCGGCTGCTGAGCCGGAAGACGCGGGTTCGATCCCAACTGCGGCGGTCGAATTTCGATGAAGGCGGAATTCTACAGGCCCGTGTACAGTGCGATGTCTGTGCACACTAAAGAACCCAAGGTAGTCGAAATATCCGGAGCCCTTCACTATGGCGTGCCTCGTAGCCTGAGTCCCTTTGGGGCGCTAAACCCTCATAAACCCATACGTAAATCTTACTGGTCGTTAAAACACTTTCTTCCTACATGTCTTGGTTTCGATTGAAATGGGGCTCTAGCAAAATACCTGCCATCTGGACCTATGCTAATTATATTGTCTAAGTATTATTATATTGTCGAAGTACAACACCATATATGTATGTTAAATTTTGTCCAAGCACCATAATTATAAAGTTAGGTCGCATTGTGATTCACAAAATTTGAAATAGTTGATAGAGACAAAAAAAAAGCGGCATAGCTCCACAGTTTAGTTCTTTCTGAATTCAGCGGTATAGGATTAATTCAAATTGCACCATAAAAACATAAAAACTTCCGTAAGGCTTGTCATATTGTCAAAAAACGCGAAGCTGAGAAAATGGCATTTGAAGTGCACGCGCCAGCGATTTGAAGGTCGTTATAGAGGCCTCAAAAAACAGCTAAATGCGGACGTTCTAAAAATATTTCAGAGTAGCGAGTAATCCCAGGTAGTGGGAAGGAGGCCCAGCTTTCAAACAAAGCCAAGATGGCGGCTATCGGGGACGCTGTCTTGGGAAGCGACGGCCGCGAAGTCCTGCCGCATTTCGCTCCGAAATCGCATTTCCGGGCTTCGTATGCAGCAAATATGTGGATATTTTAGTAGTTTTAGGCCGAATTTAGACCTTGAAGCTTTTTAGGCCTGAACTTTAGAGTGTATTTATCTCCATATGTCATTTTTGCACAATCGAAATTTTCGCGTTTTTTTTATCATTTCAAAACCCGCGCCTCCCCTTAAGCTCCAACACCTAGCCTCAACAGTTTACTCTCAGCTCTGCCGTTCTCAATCAATTTCGCTGGACTCTTCGTGCATTTAGCATTTCGATACCGGGCTAGGCGCGCACCATCGAGTAGCGGCCATCTCCAATATGGCGGCCGACATGAAACAAGCGGCTAATCACGACCAGCCGTCTAGACGCCAGCGTGAATGTTTCAAGACACATAACGAATCCATCGCATTACTTTGTTTTCGTGTGCCTTGTTCTCTCTCCTCTTGTCTTCGCGGAGTTCATGTCGGTTCCCAGAAGCAAACTTTAGCCAAATATAGCCCAGTTCAAGGAGCCTACGTTCCGAAGGCAGCTTTTCGAGTGGTCTAAAAGGCAAGCCCGCCTCCCCTGCACGCACAAAACGTGTTGGCTATCATAAAATTACAAGAAAGCATATAGCAAAGCCTTCGATTCTTGTGTGCTGCAGTCTAAGCATTGGAACAGGTATGAGTGACGTTCCTCTCAGAAGGTGGCGATTCAGATTTCCAGCGAAAAACGTTCAGTTAGAGAGGCACCGTTCATCTTTACAAAGGCATTATCAGTACCACTGAGCAATGAACTAATTTAAATATTTCAGATTTCCAGTAATAAATAAATCACTTTTAGAGACAGTCGTCTTTTGTACGAAAGAGGAGTGCAACAGAACTATTGCTCAGCCGTGCACTGAAGAATGTATCGAACAATGTGTTGAATAATGTATTGTAAGAGGGGCGCCCAGTTCTTTATAAAAGTCCTCCACTATGAAGAAACTTTTCGCACATTTAGCGAAAGAATGCCTTCAGTAGTTGCGTTAAGAAAGCGACTCAGTTCATCTGCGATTGCATCATCTGCCTACTCAACGTGCACCATTGCTCGTATGCCGCCTATAGCAGCATAACTCTTTCATCAAATCCTAATGTCAACCCCCCTCACCCCCCCCCCCCTCCACCGGGACCTACGTACTAAAATCCCGCCACTCTAACTTGCTCCGAAATGTGGAGGTAACACGATAGTCACACCACTTGTAGCAATCAAATGAAATTCTCAGGACACTGTCAGCATGAAAATACGAACAACAGACACTAATTACACTCGAGGAACACGTGCGTTGTCCTGCGCGTGTGCTTCCCCTGTCTGTTGTCCGTATGTCCATATTGACAGAATTCTTGCGGTATGCTAAAGTATCCTTCATTCCTAAAGTATCCTTCATTTACTGTTCGCAACTCTTCCCAATCCGGGCCTCTAGATGACTCGTGTAAACAGGCAATGAATAGCATTGGCGAGAGCGTGTCTCCCTGCCTGACACCCTTCCTTATTGGAATTTTATTTCTGACTTTATGGGAAATTATGGCAGCTGTGTAGCCGTTATGGATATCATCCAGTGTTTTTAAACAACGCTCTTCTAAACCCTATTTCCGCAATGCCTACATAACTGCTGAGGTTTCGAGTGACTCAAATTCTTTTTCGTAATGTATGAAGGTTTTATATAGGGGTTGGTCATATTGGGGTTGTTCTGGTTATTAGCGATTACCTTAGTAAATGGGCAACAGACAATAAGCTGATTTGTCTAATTTTTCAAGTCCTTGGCGTCTCCTTTCTTATGGATTAAGATGATGTTAGCTTTCTTCCAAGCTTCTGGTACTCTCGACGTGTGCACAAACGCGGGTTAATGACATCCTGGCCGAAATGAAGAGGAATAAAGGGGCTTGGACAGGTCATTTAATGCGAAGGCAAGATAACCGATGGTCCTTAATAGTGACGTACTGGATTCCAGGAGAAGAGGAGCGTAGGAACAGGGTTAATCGGAGGGATATGGAGAGGTCATTGCCTTGCAGGGGTCGTAGTCGCGCTGGTGAAGAATGAAGTTAACACAGTGTTCTAGCCCAGTGACGAATTTATCGCGACCGTGTCACGCAGCTGTTCTGACGCTCACCGCGCTACTCCTGTGCGGCTTGCTGGCGCTGGTGTACCGGCTCCTGTGGTTTGGCAGGATCGAATCATTGCCCCCAGTGGACGCCCTCGGGGGCATCGCCCAGAGCGTCGAGACACACTGCAGGGCTTCTACCCACGGCGAAATTGTGGGCGGCCAAGTGAGCGAGTACCTGGGCGTGCCCTACGGCCGTCTCGAGCAGTCGCAACGCTTCTCCGAAGCCATTTTCGTCGAGTACCGACCGGGCATGGCGCTGCGTCGGCGTGGTGTTCCGGCCTGCCCGCAGTACCCCTGGAGCCCCGTGCCCAGGCTGCCTGCCGTCCAAGCGACGGGCTCGGACGACTGCCTTTACCTGAATATCTGGAGACCCGGTCTTTTACGTGCGCTATGGCTCATGATTGCATTGAACGACTGTGACTGCATGTGTCAAAGGAATAATGTTCATGCCGAATCCTGTGTCACGTTGAGCGTCTATGTGCAAGAGGACAGTTGCTCAGCCTACCCGAAAGAGGTGAAGAAAAGGGGTCCTAAGTGTCTGCTGTTGCTTTTCAATATTTAGCCGAAATTGGGGCTCACTACAAGCTGCAGGTTCTGTTCGAATTTTAAAATCAGTTTACTCTAGGTAATTCGCCTCTTCTTCTCTCGGCTGTCACTGCAGCTTAGTAGTAGCGGATCCCCCCTAGGTGCGGTCACCGGCAACTAAATGTCGCTGAAGGGAGCAGTAACTAGATTAAACCGTTCCTCAAGAAAGCCAAGAGGAAAAAATCGCGCACTTCCCGCATATATGCTATTAAATAGGGATTCGAAGCCGTACCACGAGGCAGACTATTCTGCACTGGCATTACGCATGTAAGCCAACAAAATGAAGAGCAGCGAATTGACTGACCAAATTCAATGTCTTGTCAGAGGGGCCGGCGTAGAGCTGCGTATGGACACTGGCACAAGGGAACTTTAAAACAAAGTACATTATTTTAGAAACGTTGACTTTAAGCTCACCACGCAACTCAACCGTAGCGTGTCCAATGTGCACGTTGTCTGCTGTGATGTCCGCTGAAAAGATAACCGCTTGTTGTAGTAAGAGAGACTCCAGACGACCGTCCGGATTCAGACTAAAGAAAAACGGTGAGCCAGAGGTCTACCTTAATTTATGTAATAGGTGTTCTCTCGACACCCGCCGCGGTGGCTCAGTGGTTAGGGCGCTCGACTACTGATCCGGAGTTCCCGGGTTCGAACCCGATCGCGGCGGCTGTGTTTTTATGGAGGAAAAACGCTAAGGCGCCCGTGTGCTGTGCGATGTCAGTGCACGTTAAAGATCCCCAGGTGGTTGAAATTATTCCGGAGCCCTCCACTACGGCACCTCTTCTTCCTTTCTTCTTTCACTCCCTCCTTTATCCCTTCCCTTACGGCGCGGTTCAGGTGTCCAACGATATATGAGACAGATACTGTGCCATTTCCTTTCCCCCAAAACCAATTATTATTATTATTCATTTTGAAACAGCGCAACAAAGACGGGACGTGGAAACTGAGGTGTAAAGACAAACATGCGCTGACTAACAACTGGGTTTATTGAAAAAAACTCACAAAATATATACAGAGTTAGGAAAGATTAATCGCCACCATAGTCAACTCATGCCACATGTGACGCCAAATATCCAATCTCCCCTTCGGGAAGGGCGACCGATGGGCAACTAATGCACGTTGCGCCTTTCTCACGTATAAGAAAAGCTTCAAACACTTCTCGCGTCATCTTATCACAATGGCGAAACACGATATTGGTGTTCTTATAGTCGGGGGTACATTTGCATTTCTTGCAACGGAATGCACCTTTAGTGAGAGGGTCTCCTTCTGTTTTTCTTTTTTCGTACTCTTTTTCGTGTTTGCATTTGCACCTTCTGCAGTGGACCGCCACGTGTGACAGGGGGTCTTTTTTTCTGGTGTTCTCATGTTCCATGAGTCGCTTGTTGATGCATCTTCCTGTTTGGCCAATATATGTGGCGCCACACGAGAAGGGAATTTGGTATACTACCCCTACTACCCCTACGCAGAAGGTGCAAATGCAAACACGAAAAAGAGTACGAAAAAAGAAAAACAGAAGGAGACCCTCTCACTAAAGGTGCATTCCGTTGCAAGAAATGCAAATGTACCCCCGACTATAAGAACACCAATATCGTGTTTCGCCATTGTGATAAGATGACGCGAGAAGTGTTTGAAGCTTTTCTTATACGTGAGAAAGGCGCAACGTGCATTAGTTGCCCATCGGTCGCCCTTTCCGAAGGGGAGATTGGATATCTGGCGTCACATGTGGCATGAGTTGACTATGGTGGCGATTAATCTTTCCTAACTCTGTATATATTTTGTGCGTTTTTTTCAATAAACCCAGTTGTTAGTCAGCGCATGTTTGTCTTTACACCTCTGTTTCCACGTCCCGTCTTTGTTGCGCTGTTTCAAAATGGATACGTACCAACTTGCCCAAATTTCTGCTTTACTCAATATTATTATTATTATTCTCTCGCCTCGAGAACGACTGCTTTATGCGATATCTGTGTGAGAAAGTGGCCTCACCTTCATGGTCGGGGAGATACGCCGCCGCTGAAATATCTCGCGTTCTTATCCTGGTCAGTGAGGGAGTTCAACATCTGGGTCGTGTAGTAGTCATGACCAGAAGAGGAGTACGAGAGACTTTACTGAACAAAAATTAGACGCTTGAGCACATGGGCTGGGTCCTTATTCCAGGGCTCCATTGGCTTGAGCTGCCTGGCGAACCTGGTGGATGAGGGCCATTTGGTCCTCAAAATTATCGCTGGTCAGCAGCGCCTCCCACCACTAAGACGACGTGCTTTGCGTCTAGAGATTGTTTGGTTTGACCCCACATATCGACGAAATGTGGAAAACGGTAGATTGGGCCTGGCACCAGGCACATGTGTCGCCGCATAATTTTGTGTGTATTAGATGTAGTTTGTAGAGGTATTGAAAGGTTTTCGTTTTTATCTGCCACCAAGAGACGGCGTATGGCGTGTCAATTCCTTATGAGGTTAGGATAAGTGCTTCCGCTGAAGACGCTGAAGCTAGAGACGTTCGTGATACGCGGAGGGCAGGGGAGTAAAAGTGGGCATGGTGAGTGGCCCCGCTCGGTTGATGATGCCTCTAACCAGAGCATGTGCCCTCTCGTTTCCCTCCAGTCCCCAGTGGCCGGCGGGTCCAGGTGATTTGGTGGAGATTAGTGCGGGGTGTAGTGTACATGAGTCGGTTGACGGGCTTTGGAACTCGGTCTTGCAGCAGGTCACGTGTGCACTTGGGTCTTCGGATTCGTTATGCCTAATGGCAATGGCCACTGCAGTTGTCTCCTCGGCCGCTGGGGTCAGAATATATGCTGATACAATATGAACATTGAGTGGGCGCGGCGCTGGTTTTGCTGTCACTTCTGACATGATAAAGCTGCGCGGATAAGACACACACACACACACACGAGACAGGGTACAGGACGAGCTTCTTGTACTCTAAACGCAATTCTAGAAACTGATATGTATATTACTTATGGTGGGATGCATGCCTCTCAATAAAAAATGATACTAACCGTAATAGTTAAAAGTATAACTACTCAATATAATTAGCTATATATAATATAATTAGCCGACTAGCTAGAAACATCTTAGCTGTAGTCTGATGGGAGCTTCTCAGAATAAACCCCACCTTACAATATATATATATATATATATATATATATATATATATATATATATATATATATATATATATATATATATAAGGGAGCCCTTCAGGTACCCAGCAACCTCATCCGAGATTGTACGGCTTGACTGATGATGTGCACGCAAACTGAAGTGTGTAATCTGTTTTTTTCGCGCAACTTTACTTTGTCAGAAATAATTAACCAACCAGCCCGACATGCTCTACTTAAGCATACTGCTGCCACTTCTTCACCTGGAAAATATAGCGGCTTATATTGAGCGTAATCGTCTTTCATTTCTTTTCGCGCTTTCACCTGCAGCCAACCGCAGCACGGCCAGTGTTGGTCGCTGTCGCTCGCGGCCCGTGGTGGTCGTGCTGCACGGCGGACGCTTTCAGTTCGGAGGCGGGGGCACGTACCCCTTCTACGACGGCCGCCGAGCGTCGCTTCTATGGGACACGGTCGTAGTCGTGCCTGCGTACAGGGTGGGCGCCTTCGGCTTCCTCAACATGCTCGTGCCCGAAGCGCCCGGCAACGTCGGCCTGATGGACCAAGCACTGGCTCTCCGATGGGTGCACAGGTTGGACTAGCGAAGGTGTACCTGCTTGCCTTTCTGCAGACGCGACCATGTACTCTAATATCGTGACGCGAAAGCAATTGCACGTCTTTTTCATAGGGCTACCCAGCGTATTATGCGTGGAGGGTACCGGCGCATTTTTTTTTTATTTCGGGATGTTTGTTGCTACCTGCATGCATAAACAGAGCTCAAATCCGACCACAGAATTTGAGGAGCTGCATTCTCAAATCGAAATATGTTAAGGAAAATAAACAAAAAGCTCGTTTTCAGAGCCCACGGACTAATCACACTAAAATATGTTTGCATATTATCATGTGGCTATGCAAAGGCTAGCATTTCTGAGGTCTCTTCAAGTGGCGACTTCTTAAATTAACAACCTAATGAGCCTGTAGCATAAAGATGCCCAAGCATCCTGGGTGCCTTGAATGAAGACGCCACCTTGTCGCGATCGCACGTCATGACGGTTTCTGGATGCTGCCAGAGAACTTGCGTCCGGAGATGTCATTGTACAGCCGCCTTTCTTTCCGGGTGACGCGTATTAGCCCGCGAAGATGGCCCGCTCGTTGATGCAGGTTCATTCATTACTTCGGAGGCGACAACCGGCGAATTACAATTCTGGGGCAGGACGCCGGAGCATCGGCCATCGGCTTCCACCTCGCCCGAAACGAGACACCCTTCCAGCGGGCTATCCTGATGAGCGGCTCACCCTTTACGCCCTTGCATCGCAACAGTGGGCAACGAGCCGTCATCAACGGCAACGCACTGGCCAATGTGCTGGGCTGCGGCAGGCGAGACGTGAGGGACGCTTCGGCGCGACAGCACGTGGTCGCCTGCCTGCGAAAGCGCAGTGTCTCCGCCACGGTCATGGCTGCCGACCAGCTGGCGACGAGCAGCGACCTTGTCGTCTACGCACCCAGTGCCACCCGCGACTACCCGTGGAAGCTGGGTGGTCCCACCTGGTCCAAAGCGGGGCTTCGCAGCGTAGACTTTCTGGTGGGCGTCGCCAGGGACGAAGGCACACTGCATGTGTCCGAACTGATGCAGGCCTTCGGCCTAGCGGCGGACCAGACGCTGACGCCTCGCAGGTAGGCGGTGTTATCCCGTAGGGATCTCATGCAAGGCGCGCTTCTGATGATGGCTGTGAAGATGGATTTGAAGCAGTTTCCGGCACGAACGGCGTTTTCCCCGCGCCGCTATCAATGACATCAACTTGCGTGCAGGTCCTTTTTTCTTGCATCACGTCATAAGTTCCGCAACGTACAGGGTAACGTTCCCTCGTAGACTTGGAAATTCGAGTGCTATTGTACTCTGTTGTCTGTGGAAGCACTTCGCACTAAACATGCTGAAAGGACTGTTTTACATTAACCAAGCTGAATTAACCTTTAACCAAGTCCTTGTCGGCTTCACGAAGGAAGTCAGCAATAATTGAAGCCAAATGATCATAAAGGAAAGTTTGTTCTTGCAGCTTCCGATACATAAAGTTTGTGTGAGTGTCACGATTTGTTCTTTCCAAAGATACAATGTCCATCGCTAAGATGACTAATGCTTAAACTTAACCGCAGGCTGCTGTCCGTGTTCCGCGTCTTCCTCGAATCCCACGGCGTCCAAGACGTGGAATCAGTGGTGCATCACTACGGTCTCGACAGGCCTGGTGTGCTGGACGACACACTGGGCCAACTCTTCCTGTTGGAACTGGCGCGTCCTATGGGTGACTTCCTCATCTACTGCCCTGCGCTTTTCTTCCTGGAGGAAGCGTCCAGCGTGGGTGGCAGGGCGTTTCTATACGAGTTCGGCTACAGCCCCAGCTACCGGACGTGGCCCTCGTGGCAGGGCGTGCCGCAGTTCGTGGACTTCGTGTTCGCCACAGGTCTCCTCGATGCCCTCGACACCATCCAGCCGGCTTCCTCCAGGGACAAAGTGTTGGCCCACGACTTTGCCGCTACGGTCGCTGCGTTCACTAGGAATGGGTAAAGTCCTCCACCAGGTTTTAGTTTGGATATGGTTTATTGCGATATGTGCCGCGTTTTCATGCTAAGGCAACGTGTTCAAGCTCGAAGGAAACGTGCGAAGTGGGCCCTTATGAGGGCTGCGAGCTTATATTTCTGCACGCTTTCAGGGATCTCCATGCGTTCTAATAATGCAATGCGCAAGCTTCAACTCCTCAACGACTAGAAGATGTGACGTTCTGCAGAAGTTGCCCCACTTACGTAACATTCATGTCCAATACTAGAAAAGGTGCACACTGCTCCAGCTCATACCTGCTCTTGGCCAAAGGTGCACAGTCTACATGACCTCAAAAGTGTCCACTAAAGACGAAGCAGATCATCACAAGCGCGCATCACTTCCACGATAGTTGCAATCCTTATGATGAACGCATCATTACACCGTCTTGAATTCAAAACGTCATTCGTTCTCCATGCACTTCTAAAAACTGAAAATTCGCGCGTTTACGTGTGTGTATTGTGGGCTCGGAACAAGGGGCACCATCTGGAAGATTTTACAGACTCTTCCAGTTTTAATAAAACTTTATCCACTCCCTCACTGTCACAGCAAAACAGACTTCGTGTTTCCAGCTGCTGAACTCTTCATTACGCGTTAATGAGACAGTGAAAAAAAGAAGACATTGATTATGGTAGTGGTTTCGGCTGGTTGCGGATTAAACATAGTCAACAGCAGAGCAGACAATTGAGCAAGTTGGACAATCTTTGACTGTGGAATTTCAAGCGCTAGCATACAACAACCCAGAAGGGGACGCAGCGCTTACGCGCAACTGAAGATTTTTTTCTTCATAGGTTTATCCTATGCACAAAACGCCAACAACCCAAAACAGTCACACGTCTTTTGTGATTTCCCGCCTCAAGTTTGGCTCGTGCAATGTTGTTGTTCTGGGTTGTTAGTTTTCCTGTGTATATATTAAAACTTCTGAATAAAAAATTTCCAATAAGAGAGTAATTACTCATTGGCATCCACCCAAGCGCAGCCATACGGCTACAAAGGAAAAAAATCTTCAGTTGCGAGAACGCGCTGTGTCCCCTTTTATGTCGCTGTACGCTAGCGCTTGAAGTATTCCCACTATGAAGGTAGGCATGGTTACAATAAAACTGCCATTCTCCTCTGTTTTCTTTTCTTTGAGTGATGATGGTTGTTGCTTCCTTCGTTCTGCTTGTTAACAGGGCCCGTCTCCTTGTTCAGCAAATAAACTTCTCGGTAGGGCCGGATTAAAGTGACAGAATCACTTATCTAAATAACGTACAGATAAACGTGCACCACAGTTCCGAGTTGTAACTGGAACAAATCAGAGGAAACATAATGTGGGCCGCTTATTAGACTTAGGACAGTCCGTCGTCATAAGCGAGGGCTGTTACGTCTCGCCTACAGCGCGCGGTATAGCCGGCGCGGATGCACCGGATGCCGCGGCTTCGTTCATCGCTGCCGCAACGCCTCCCGCCAAGCGCGTCCAGGCAGGTTTCAGTGCCACGTGTCGTCGTGCGTGCGTGTGTGTGTGTGTGCATGTTTTGCCCACGCTTGTCAAAGCGCGGCAGCCGGGGAGAGGAGCTCCCCAACTGGGAGGCGAGGAGGTCTGACCGGCGCCGGCCTGGCGGACGCGCCCGTCACGCCTGAACATGTTCAAGCGTCGCCGTATCGGATGACTCTTCCCAAGCCGTTCCCTCTTGCCCTCGACTCCGTGGGTATAAAAAACCAGCTGCCCCGGACGCCGGAGAGACTTCGATTTCGCCCTTCGAGTAACGTGGTCGCCCTGACCGGCTGCTCTTTTGAGATGCCAGAATAAACAAGTTGTTCTGTTGCCAGTCGACTCATCCTTTGCCGGGACCTTCGGATGTTTCCAGCTTTGCCCCAGGCCGCCAGGCCAACGCTACCCTTGGGGCTTGCAACCCAGATGCAACAACTGGTTGCCAGCGGTGAGATCCCGACAACGGAGGCCAGCAGCGAAGATATGCGTTCAACTGTATGCTGAGCAGCACAACGACCATCCGGGAGCAGTGCAACGAGCCCTGTGTGATGACTGGTTGCCTGCAGCGGAACGACTGCGCTGAATTCTTGGCTGCGAGGTTTGGTGAGTGCGGGACTTTCTTCTTCTGAGTTTTGCCAGGCTTTTGTTAGTGTCAGAAACAGAGCTGGTAATTGTGGTTGTCGTTGCTGCCGGGTTAGTTTGCGGCAAGACAATAGTAGGCAGTAGAGAAAGCAGCATTCGGAGCAGCCATGGATTTGAAGTCGTTGCGCAAACCGAAATTGCTGGAGCTTGCAAGAGAGTTGGGTCTGGATGTCTCAGACAAACTCAGAAAACCAGAACTGCTAAGGGCTATTCTTGAGTTGGAGGCTGAGGATGACGAGCTGTCGGAATGCCTTGAGACCATTGAGGAGAGGGAGCAAAAAGAGGAGCGCGAGCGTAAAGAGCAAAAAGAGAAAGACGAGCGCGAACGTAAAGATCAAAAAGATAAAGAGAAAGAAGAGCGCGCTTTGGAAATGAAGCGTCTCGAGGTAGAGATGGAACGCGCTCGTAATGGAAGTCAGGCACACGGTGCAGGAGAACGGGTATCGTTCAAAATGACTGACCTGATGCGGCCGTTTAAGCTTGGAGAGGACATTGGTTTGTTCCTGGTTAACTTTGAGCGAACGTGCGAGAAGCAGGGGTTCTCTCGGGAAACGTGGCCACAGCGCTTGCTCACTTTGTTACCCGGCGAGGCGGCCGACGTAGTCGCTCGCTTGAAGAGAGAGGAGGCAGAGGATTTCGACCAAGTGAAATCGAGTCTGCTAAAAAAGTACAGGCTGTCAGCGGAGGCGTTCCGTCGGAAGTTTCGGGAAAATGAAAAAGGCAGAAATGAGTCATATACAGAGTTTGCCTACAGGCTTATGTCAAACATGCAG
The DNA here is from genome assembly GCF_052857255.1 of Amblyomma americanum. Taxonomy (NCBI): domain Eukaryota; kingdom Metazoa; phylum Arthropoda; class Arachnida; order Ixodida; family Ixodidae; genus Amblyomma; species Amblyomma americanum. Next base: position 101,337,733 of record NC_135499.1, on the reverse strand, counting down.
GAGTGGCTCAAAGAAGAGAAAGCGTTTGGTGACCACGAGAAAATTCTGCAGTGTTTCGGGCTGGAACAGTTTTATAGTCGGTTACCTGAGAACGTGCGGTACTGGGTCTTGGATAGGCCAGACGTTAGTACAGTGGCTAAAGCCGCCGAGCTAGCCGAGGAGTTTGTGACGCGTCGGGCTCGCGGAGCTAAGGACGGTCAAAAGGGTGAATTTGGCTCCAAGTCTGAGAGGCCGAAGTTCACACCCATGAGAGCATGGGGGGACACGCGTAGTGCGGATGCGAGTGAAAGCAGTCCGACCGAACGTAAGGAGACGGCGGCAGCCGAAGCCGAACGCAGAAAGCGGTTCGAGAGGAGGCAAGCGCGCGTGTGTTATACGTGCCAGAAGCCGGGTCACTTTTCGGCGCAGTGTCCAGAAACAAAAAGAGAAGTCGTGTGTTTGTCATTATGTAGCACTGACGAGAACATGAAGCTTCTCGAGCCTTACATGCGAGACTTCCTCGTGAACGGGAAAGAGTGCCGAGTGCTTCGTGATTCCGCGGCTACAATGGATGTAGTTCACCCCTCTTACGTAGAACCCGATATGTTCACGGGCGAGTGCGCATGGATCAAGCAAGCCGTGGAAGCTCATAGCGTGTGTCTGCCCGTAGCAAAAGTGCTTATTGAAGGACCTTTCGGAGCACTTGAGACGGAGGCCGTAGTGTCATCTAGGCTGCCCCCCCAGTACCCGTACCTATTTTCGAACAGGTCCGATCACCTCCTGCGCGAGAAGGGGCTTTTGTTTGGTGAGGCTAGCGTTCAGGCCTTAACCAGACCGAGAGTTCGGGAGCTCGCTGCAAAGGCGGTAGTTGCGGGGCCGACGTTGTCGAACAATGAGAAAGGGTCGGAGGCGCAGCAAGCTGATATTCAGAGCACGTCCGAACTGAATAAAATTGAGCCTGTAGCGTTGAAGGCACCAGGTACTGGAGAGGAAATGCCCGACAAGGGAAAGTTAGAAGAGCTTCCGGTCGAGCTTCCGGGACTAAGCTCAGTGACGAACAGGGAAGACACTGATCAGGTCATTAGTGACTTAATCATTAAAGCACCGCTGTCGCCTGAGCAGAAAACCGAACTACACCAACTCTTACAAGAGTTTCAAGGTCAGTTCTCTGAGAGGCCTGGTAGGACTTCTGTCCTTACTCATGATATAGAACTTACCTCCCCAGAGCCAGTACGATCCAAGGCGTACCGGGTGTCACCCCGCCAGCGCGATATTATGGAGGCTGAGGTAAAGAAAATGCTACAGCTCGGTGTTATTGAGGCGGGTGAGAGTGATTATACCTCCCCTTTGATTTTAGTTGAGGTACCGGGCAAGGAACCTCGTCCTTGCGTCGACTACCGCAGGCTTAATTCCATTACTAAGGATCAAATTTATCCGATCCCTAACATCGAGGAGCGCCTTGAGAAAGTTAGTAGCGCTCAGTTTATTTCCACCCTAGATCTTGTCAGGGGTTATTGGCAGGTTCCACTTACAGAAGAGGCTAGTAGGTATGCGGCGTTCATTTCACCAATGGGAACATTCCGTCCTAAAGTTTTGAGTTTTGGTTTGAAGAACGCGCCATACTGCTTTTCAAGCCTCATGGACAAAGTGTTGCGGGGACAGGAAGAATTCGCTTTACCGTATTTAGACGACGTAGCGATATTCTCCGCATCCTGGTCTGAGCATATGGCACACTTGCGGGCAGTGCTAACCCGCCTGCGCGAAGCGGGCTTGACAGTCAAGGCTCCCAAGTGCCAATTAGCACAGGCCGAGGTTGTCTACCTCGGTCACGTGATTGGACAGGGTCGTCGCCGCCCCTCTGAAATAAAGGTGGCCGCTGTGCGAGACTTCCCGCAACCGCGCACGAAGACCGATATTCGGTCGTTCTTAGGTGTCGCCGGCTACTATCAGAGGTACATCCCCAGGTACTCCGATATCGCGGCTCCCCTGACGGATGCTCTAAGAAAAACAGAGCCCCAAACAGTCGTCTGGAGCGAAACAAAGGAGAGAGCTTTTAGCGCCCTAAAGAGCGCCCTAACAAGCCAGCCTGTGCTACGATCGCCAGACTATACCAAAGGGTTCGTTGTTCAGTGCGATGCTAGTGAGCGAGGCATGGGCGTTGTACTGTGCCAAAGGGACAATGGAGAAGTGGAACACCCCGTCCTGTATGCTAGTCGTAAGCTGACCTGTCGTGAGCAGGCGTACAGCGCCACCGAGAAAGAGTGTGCGTGTCTCGTGTGGGCCGTTCAGAAATTGTCATGCTACCTAGCCGGCTCGAGGTTTATCATTGAGACGGATCACTGCCCTCTCCAATGGCTGCAGACCATATCTCCCAAAAATGGCCGCCTCCTGCGCTGGAGCCTCGCTTTGCAACAATATTCCTTTGAGGTGCGTTACAAAAAGGGGAGTCTCAACGGTAACGCCGATGGCTTAAGTCGAAGCCCCTAACGTAGGAATCCGCCTCAAAGTTGTTGGTTACTGATGTTTTCTTCCTGAGGCAGGATTTTTAACATATTGCTTTTGTTTAGTGTTTCAAAGTGATTATGTGCTTTCTAGTGCAATTTTCCAATTTGTGGACGCGTTCTGAGTGCTGCTTGACTACTGTAAGGAACTAGGCAGTAGTATAAAAGGGGAAAGAGCCTGGCAGAGCTTAGTGAGGGTTGTCTCGTGCTTGCTGACTGAGCGGTTGCGTTTCGGCGTAGTTCTAACGCTTGCTGGGAACGAGCACAAAAATGGCAACTCTCCTGAAGTGACTTTGCAGTGCCCTGTGTGATCCTGAACCTGAGAACGAGGCCTTCTCTGTGCGCTGCGCTCAAGAAACGTCGAGGGACGATCGGTTTCGATTACGAGCATCATCGAGCGACATCCCTCTGGACAGCGGATGCAGTCCCCTGACCATCGGGATCTCCTTCTCCCGGCGGTGCGGTCTGTTACGTCTCGCCTACAGCGCGCGGTATAGCCGGCGCGGATGCACCGGATGCCGCGGCTTCGTTCATCGCTGCCGCAACGCCTCCCGCCAAGCGCGTCCAGGCAGGTTTCAGTGCCACGTGTCGTCGTGCGTGCGTGTGTGTGTGTGTGCATGTTTTGCCCACGCTTGTCAAAGCGCGGCAGCCGGGGAGAGGAGCTCCCCAACTGGGAGGCGAGGAGGTCTGACCGGCGCCGGCCTGGCGGACGCGCCCGTCACGCCTGAACATGTTCAAGCGTCGCCGTATCGGATGACTCTTCCCAAGCCGTTCCCTCTTGCCCTCGACTCCGTGGGTATAAAAAACCAGCTGCCCCGGACGCCGGAGAGACTTCGATTTCGCCCTTCGAGTAACGTGGTCGCCCTGACCGGCTGCTCTTTTGAGATGCCAGAATAAACAAGTTGTTCTGTTGCCAGTCGACTCATCCTTTGCCGGGACCTTCGGATGTTTCCAGCTTTGCCCCAGGCCGCCAGGCCAACGCTACCCTTGGGGCTTGCAACCCAGATGCAACAGGGCGCGGAAGAACGTTTGCCTGCTCCCGAGCTGCGACCTCAGCGGCCCGCTCGCCTACTGCTCGCTGTTGTCACTCAGTCTATCTACAAGAACCAATTTCAGAGCAACGCTCCACGTCCGACGAGTTCCACGGTTCAAGATATGCACTGAGTTAGGGTTTGCTCACCGAAACTTCTCGGCCTCGAGTATAAATGGCAATAAACCATTCGGGTGGAGACGTATACAGTGTTCTCGAGAAGTTGCTCCGGGGTTCGTTCGAAGAGACAGAAGGAAGTACAAGGCACGTAAGGGAACACGCGGCTTGGTTCTCCGGAGGCGTCTGGAGCTCGTCGCCCGAAAAGATAATCAATAATAAATAAATAATGATAAATGATAAGTGACAGCGTCTCTTACTGGTTGGAAGAAGACGACGAAGACCTAGTGGGTGGATACGTGTCTGCTTCTAGTTCTGTGTTTTCGGTTTTCGCTGTCTTCTCGCGTGTGGCGCGGGTCGGACAGTGCCCTCCGTGAGACCGAATGCTGACGACGCCCCTGCGGAGAAATTCCCGGCAAGGTGGGCGCATTTTCAAGTAAGAAAACCCAACCGGAACCCTCAGGGGCAAGCTAGGCTTAGCCCAGCGCTGCCGAGCGAGGCCGCGCTACGCGTCTGCATGGGTTCTGGGTTGTCGACGACAGCTACGCGGATGCCCGCTGTGTTGCCACCTGATGCAGCCTCCACGTCCACGCAATCGTCAGCGCCTCCGGGCCTCCAGCCTGCGCCGTCTTGCGATGCAACGCCTTTGGCCTGTGACATGGACTGCTCCACCGCCTCCGTGCCCGTGACTCTCCCTCAAGAAACTGTGCCCGTCGCGCCGGTTCAGTATTCCCACCAAGGGCCGTCACCAGCGTATGAGCCTCCTCCACAGATGCCTTCCGTGAGTCAAGGCTCTCTTCCGCCTGCTGCGAACTCGTTCCGCGTTACCATCAAGCCTACATTGCGCTTTGATATGACTGCCATCCCTGCCCGGAATGTTCAAGCCACAGTTGACCACGCTCTTGGCTCTTCGAACTACTGCGGGTTTGTCGTCCATCGCCCGTCGAACACCATCACGGTAAACGTGCCATCCTTGATGGACGCCCGGATAATGTGCGCAGTTACGCGGATCCCCCTGGATGACAGCAAGCATGTCCCGGTGCAAATATATTTTGCATCTGGTCCTGACACACTCCGCTGCATGGTTTATCATGTCGACAGCACGAGCCCTCCCGAGGATGCGCGCGCAAACATTCGCTGCTCAACTCACGTAGTACTGCAAGCACGGCCTATGGGGCACCGGGCCTCATACCTGCTCATCCTGCAAAAGCCCGTTGACTCTCCCGAAGTACCTTACCTACTACGGCGCGATCGTCAAACCACAGCCCTTCCAACGTCGTCGTATTTTTTGTTATCACTGCCACAAAGAAGGACATATGCAAAATACCTGCCCTAATCCAGCAGCTGTGGCCGACATGAATGAACCAACAGTTCCTTGTGCCCTGTGCAAATCACCGGACCATGAAATTCGCTCCCCCGCTTGTGCAAAGAAGAAGCAGGCGAAGAAGTTTCACAAGTCGCCTGCAAAAATGGATGTTCCTACAAGTAATCGCTTTGCAGCTCTCGCATGTGACGACAACGACTTCCCTGAACTTCCTTTATCTCAGCCCGCTGCTCACCATACGTCTCCTCGCCAGCGTACATATGCACAAGCGGCTCACCTTTCCGGATCAAATGGTGCGTCAAAACGTCCAGTGCATCCATCACATGTGGATACCACAGATGAAGACACAGCTTTAGACAATGCAATCGCGGAGGCTCGCCGCCGGCTAGACGAGCTCACCCAGCACCGCGAACAGCGTCGTTCTCAATCTTCTCGAAGAATTCTAATAACTCGAGAGCAATCATCAGAGGAATCACCTTGAGTAAGCACTGGGCCACAATAAGGTGCCGACCACCTGTTAGCCGTTACTACCCCGACAGTGGATAAGATATAAGCGCTGATGAAGCAGGTGACATCCCTCATTGTGGAAGCTCTTCGGCCTCGTCATGGACAGCGCATCATCTATGGTGGCGCAGTAGAACTGTCGAGGATTCGCTAATAAGGCCTCTGAAGTGAACATCCGCCTTCGCGACGGAAAGCTGAAGGCATGGGCATTCCTACTGCAAGAGCATAATTCACGTCCACGCCTTTCAGGCTTCGGCGCATACCGTTCACCCTCTATCCCTGATCGCCATTGCACCGCCTCCTCCTTCAGCCCAGGTAAATCTGCAGTTTATATTCACAATTCAGTTCCGGACACACCGCTCGACCTTTCACGGTGGTGCAACACACGTCAAGAGGTTGTCGCCTTTCTCGTCAAACCTGCACGCACACCCCTTGTCCTAGTTTCTTTTTATAGTCGTCCTGGCTCCGCATCTCCCAATCTGGGATGGGTTCGTTTTCCATGTTCTACCAACTCGGGTATCCCTATTCTAGTTGGTGGTGACTACAACGGCGCACACACTGCGTGGGGTTACCCATCGGATTCCTCAAGGGGCGCGCACATCCAAGGAAGCTTTTTCGGATCATTCCTTTCAACTTTTAATCCACCCGAATACTTCTACCCGCCCACGAGGTGGCCCGTATTCACCTGATTTGACTTGGTGGTTAGGCCCCGGTAACCCTCGTTGGGCTGTTGATTCTGATACTTGGGGTAGCGATCACAGCCCTATTTTTATCTCCCTCACGCCTACGCGTCTACGGAAAATACGCCGCACTGTACGAATAACATCATGTGACTCTGTACGCGCAGACAATCATTTATCTACATTCAACCCCTCTTCAGCACTGTCTACTCTCTCTGCTGTTCTCGCTACTCACACTATTACCACTAGTGCAAATGAAGACGACCAAAAAAAGGACATACATCTCTTGAATCTGTGGGCTCTTCGTCGCCAGGCGGATCTTTACGCTACTCGTCACCCCGATGACTCATCGGCTCTTCCTACTCTTCGCCGCGCTACCGCACGGGCGCGGCGCTATGCAAAGCGGCTAGGCAGGCAACGCTGGGCTGCATGGTGTGCCCGCCTGTCCTCTACGCAGGGCAATCGACATCTTTGGAGAGTGTTTCACGCCATGGAGCGCCCTTCTCAGGTTGCAGATTACACAGAGAGCATTCGCCTCGCGCTAAATGTGGATGAGGACACATTTGCACAACAAGCTGCCCCTCAATTTTTCCAAACCATGACTGCACCGCTACGTCTCCACCTGACTTATCGGTTACAGAGCCCTCCGATGGGATAACTTCTGACCTCACCCTGGCAGAGCTGCTGGCCTCCATTGAACGTTTAAAACAACTACCACTCCCGGGCACGACGGCATACCTGACTCCTTATTCCGTAACTTGGAAGGGAGGGCTTTGCAAACCCTATTTGATACTTTTAACGAAGTGTGGATTTCTGGCGTCATGCCGGGAGACTGGAATCATTTTATTGTGGTTCCAATACCCAAGTTAGGTCAGCCTCCAGTCTCTCTCTCTCGGCCCTTCGTCCAATTTCCCTTACGCCTGCCATCAGCAAGCTTTATGAAAAATTCTAGCCGCACGCTTGTCGTGGTGGCTGGAATCCCATGATTGTTACCCAGATTCCCAAATTGGTTTCCGCCCACTAATTGGAACGGAGGACGGCCTCGTTACCTTGGCTGCTGACGTGCTTGACCACTCTCCGCAGAGTCACCTTGTACGAACCGTAATCACTACAGACATAACAAAGGCATATGATAACATCCTTCACTCTGCCATTCTTGCCTCCCTTCAAACTCTTGGTCTCCCTCACCGGTTCCTCCTCTTTATTCACGCCTTTTTAGCAAATCGAACCTTCAGCGTGCGTGTCCACGGAAAGCCCTTTGGTAACTTCACTTCCAATAGAGGAGTGCCGCAGGGCTCCGTTCTCGCCCCCACATTATTTAATGTGGCTTTAATTCCTCTTGTTCGAGCCCTAGAGACCATCCCTTCTCTACGTGTGCTTGTGTATGCCGATGATATAACCTTGTGGTGCTATCATCCAGATGCGTCTATTCATCAGTCGGTCCTTCAGCACGCGCTGGATGTATTGACATCTTGCCTCCCACCTCTGGGTCTAACACTCTCTCCTACTTAATCATGTTTCATTCGCATTGGAAATAAAGCCGGCTTACGGTAAGCTCCCCCTTTAAATTTTACGGTACATAATTCTACGATTCCTCAGGTAGAAACTGTTGGGATTCTTGGTCTTCTCCATACATCTGGGACTGGCACCCCGTGGCTGACAGCCTGACCGGCTCAAGCTAATCTAGGTCTGATTCGTCGCATAGCTACGCGCTCTGGTGGCGCACGTGCTCATACGGCCTGCCAGCTTGTGCGCTCTATCCTTCAGCCACGGATAGTATATCAGGCACAATTTCAACGTCTCACCCGCAGACAGTGGGACTCCCTTGAAGCTATCAATCGTGAGGCTATGCGCGTCATAACATATCCGCCTCGTTTAATACCCATACCTGTGCTACAGGAGCTCGCCCAACTTAATACACTCAGTGAACTCATCGACCAACGGGTGGCAAGAGCTCGAAAACTGTCTCTCCAACTTATCGTGTAAAGACACTTCCTCCGTGATCATATTGCCAGGTCACTGACAATCGCCCCACTGTTTCCCCGTCGGTATCAGCAGCGCATCTGCCTGAAGGGTGCATATTATACACGGATGCATCACATTCTGCAGAAAGGGGAGTTACTGCTGTGTATAGTCCATCTCATCCGCATCTCGACTCTCGCGCGACGTATACTGCGGATACGTGCACTCCCCTGGCATAGGAACTTCAAGCCATTTATAATGCCATTGCTTCCCTTCCGCTCGTTCTAACATTCAATACAGTTAATTTTTACACTGACTCCCACGCCGCTCTTAAACAGCTTACGGCTGTTCGATGCACATTCCAGATTTCACAATCAATTCACGTGCTCTGCGCAAAGTATCCATGTCCTGTGCGCATACAGTTGATTCGCGGCCATGCTCAGGATCCACATAACATTCAAGCGGATGCTATGACTCACCTTCACACATCAGACGACCCGGTGCCTTCCCCTCTTCCCCCAGATCTGTTCCTGCCCCATGTTTCCGATTCCGAAGTTCTGCGCCAGCGAACACGCGCTCTAATTCCTCCGTGTTCGCACCCTCTCCCCCGTAGTCTTACTCGGCAGGAGAGGTATCCGTGCGCCGGATACGGGCAGGGGTGGCTCTGACACCATCTGTCCGTCATCGGTGGCGTGCCAAAGATCTGCCAGCACCTGACAGTGCCCCCTCACTGTAACGCTGCACCGGACATTTGTATTGTGCGGCACTTGTCGTGGACGTGCCCAGCGACGGCTGCTATTAGAAAACGGCTCCTCAGGGAGGTGGGCCTGCGGTGGAACCGCGAAAGTGACTACGTGAAGTGGACTATGGACATAGTATTCCAGCGCAACGGCACATAGCCAGAGAAAAGAAGACGGAAAGGAAGAAGTGTGTTCGTCCTTCTTCTTTTCCGTCTTCTTTTCTCTGGCTATGTGCCGTTGCGCTGGAATACTATGAACGTGAATCAAGATTACCAACTAGTCCAAGAACTGACTCTACTGATGGACTATGGACAATCGTTTCATCAGCAACCTCTGCGACTACCTCAGCGCAACGGGTCTTCACTCCTTCTTTTAACTTTCACTCCTGTGCATTCCTTCCCCCCTTCCTTTTTTTTTCAACTTATGCCTCATGGCACACTTCTCGAATAAAAGAAAATGATAAACACGCGCACGGAAGATAGGTGATGAAGCTCCAAGGCCAGTTCAACGAAACAGAATCAAGACAAGTAACAGAGATATTGCCGCCAGTGCTGAAGAGCTGAAAATGCATTCACACATGAGAGTTCAGCTACACAGCGTGGGACGAACAAGACACAAAAGAGGTACCCGTCCCGTGGGCCTCTTCTGTGTCGCGTACCACCCGCGCTGTGCAACCCTTAAAGAGAGAGTTTTGTAGATGGAGTGACGAGATTTATTGCATGCCTATTTTTTTTTCGCTCCAGGAACCCCAACGTTCTTCCGAATACACTGTGGCACCGTTGGAGACCGTCAGGAGATGGCGCTCTTCTATTCGATTACAACACGGACGGCGCCTACAAGCAAGGACCCAGCGCGCCAGGAAATGCGAGCTGTGACTATTGGAGAGATCACTTCGGAATAATTCAGAGACTGACACTGTAACGCTTCCTGGAGCCTATGAATGTCTATTTACTGTTGCCTTCATTCAAACTAAATATACATAATACATTTAATCTAACTTTAGGTTTTTCTTACGCTGTTCAATACAATGACATAGCACATGTCGCACCTTACAAATGCAGCTTGCCACCTGCAAAGAATTCCGGACACTGCACCCCCATCTCTGGCCACTGCGTTTTTTTATTTCCTGTTTCTTTTCTTTTTAGAGCAACTAAAAGTGCTCAGTAGTAATAAATAATGTCAGTCCGAATTCGCTGTCGTTATCTTCCGTACCAGTGGACAAGAGAGGTCAATGCAATTTAAACGAGCGTTGGTCCTGTGGTTGCTGTAGGGTGTTAAAGACGTTAAGATGGACCGTCTCGTGCATGCCTGAATTGCCCTGAAACCTACAGTAATCTGGAACATACCCCGCTGCCATTCAACCCCCCGTTGCCCATAACCCTCCCCCTCAACGTGGCGGGTCTGGCTAACATCGGACCAGCTGGTTTTGGTGCCCCTTGCGCAGGATATTCTCGACACTTGCTGTGTCGAAATGAAGTTTTTTCTCTCCCTCTCTCTCCCCCCTCTCTCTATGCTTGTACACGCACTTAAAGAGCAGTGGACATCAGAGCACGGAGAGCCCCTGTGGTTGTGAATATCAGCGCACTCAAGGTTATGTGTTCCGTTCCGCCTGAACAGCGCTTCCTGTAATGCGCATTTTCCAAACTTTGCCAGTCTTAGCCGTCGAGCCCATGCACGACTTCATGTTTCAGTACTGTCGTAATCACCGGTACAGGCTGGTGTTTTATTCGAATTGCCTGTTCTCGTGCTTGGGATTTTCCATGCCATCGTATCACACCTGTACACGTCACAAGAACAGCTATATAGCGGGGCTCGCTTTACATATGTTGCCCTTTTACGTGAATTCGGTTCAGACAAGGCCACATAAAGCCATCCTTCCACATTTCGAGCGATCGCAGCGTCCGCGGTAACAATGATTACGGGGTCACGTAATTTAAAATCGGGCTTCTCCTACTGCCCCGCAAATCTGAAGACGAAAATCGCTTAAGATACCGCGGAGAGATCGGGAAAAAGTTCACATTATATTGATGCATTTCTTCCAAATATAACTCGAGGTGCATTCTGAAACGTTATTTAGTGTTTATCGCTGTATCTTCAGATTAACTCGTCTCAATTCGCCGAATTTCAAATTTTCCGCCGCATATAAAGAGGAGCCTTAGGCATGCTGCCTGCGCACTAAGCAAGCAAGTTAAAAAATTTGCAAGTCACTGTTGCTTGACCTTTAACATGGACACCTATTTGCATGAATATTTTTGACTACATGCAACTATAGATCTCAGTATCGACTTCTAATCGTATGCACAAGTGGCAAGAGAGAAGAACCGCGGTCGCCTACTTCCGCGCACTCTGTTTCTCAAGAAACAGCAGCCCAAAAGGCGCCCGCGTGCTGTGCGTTGTCAGCGCGCGTTAAAGATCCTCAGGAGGTCGATATTATCACAGGGCCTTCCACTATGGCACCTTTTTCTCTCTTCAATCCTAACTTTCTCGCTTCCCTCACGGCGCGGTTGAGGTGTCCACCAAGAAATGGGATGGTTACTGCGCCTCTCAGTTCCTGAAAAACAATATTCGGAGCAGCAGCGCTTCGAAAATTCTTTTTGAGGAACAGCAACGCCAAGCAGCAGCGGAGCAGCAGCGCTGCACCCGCCGCCGTGGCTCAGTGGTTAGGTCGCTCGGCTACTGATCCGGAGTACCCGGGTTCGAACCCGACCGCGGCAGTGCACGTCAAGACTATGTGGTCGAAATTATCCCGTAGACCTCTACTACGGTACCTATTTCTCTTTTAAAGAGAAAGCTTTACTGGCCGCAAACTTGCGATTTCGCCGTGGCGGTGCTCCGAGGAGGCACATGACGTCACAACGCGCCCCTCGCAGCGGATAGTTCTCCCTCTCACTCTATAGTCACTGCTGCGCATGCGCCACTAGTAGCACCGAGCCACAGGTGTTCCGCCGCTGCGCAGCACCGCGCCTTTCCTCAAAATCTAACTTTCAATTTTCAGTTTTCTCTTTCTTCTTCCCTGCCTCACTCCTTTATCCCTTCCTTTACGGCGCGGTTCTGGTGTCCACCGAGGTATGTGAGACGGTTACTGTGCCATTTCCTTTCATAAAAAACCAAAGTATAAGTTAGCCGACGGCGTTCATCATTGGTGTTGACAACTTCGCAAAGGCCGTTCATTTTCACGAAAGGAAAGGCTTACAACCGGCTCCGTGCGTCAGTGGAGACCTCAATCTCGCTTTCGTGCATGTGGCGTTGGTGTCCAACTGCAAAAACCTGCTTTGATTGCGTTCCGCATACTGGATAGGCATCGCGCCCTCCCTGCCACCCTGGAAAGTGGCATGCAGTTAATGGTTCATCGAGAGAGATTGATCACCAATTGAAGGCTGCGGCCTAGCTATTGCTGCTGTGCCGCATGTCAGCCACAACGCTGTCAGCGCTAATGCATTCAGACATCTCTCTTTCACCACGGCCACATGTATCAAAGCACGAATGAGGCGTCCGCGTATTCAGGAAGGCAGTTATGCGCCCTTCCTTTGCTCAAAGCCATCGACATTTAGAACATTGTCAACGCCAAAGCCAATTAACACAGCGAATACCGACATCTTTCGCTTTGTACATCCTGGATTAGCTGAGCTAATCCATATAAATTTTTTATTCTCTTATGGCGATTTCCACTGGTCGTGCTGGAGCAGTTTTTCTAGTTCCGCGACGACGAATTCGAGTTCCACTGGTCGACCTGGACCAACCACGCGAATTCCGCTGGTCTTTTGGAGCAACTCCGTTCCATACGGAGCGCACTAGGTTGATCCGCCGACCAGCGGCGGATCTCACCGGAACTTGTAGTCGGCGATGTCGACACTTCCGAAACACACTTGTGATTTGTTGTTATTTTTAGCGCGTGCAGGAATGTCAGCGGGGGACACTGAGCGCTGTTTCGCGCGCGCGCGTTTTGCACGCGTATGTCGTCTTCGTTACCTGCATCATAGCGGTTACAACTCTCAATTATGGCATCGTATGGAATGGCAATAGCCCTCGCGTTGTCTGACAAGAGCTCGTCGGGATCTGTGTCCGCGCACTCAGACAGCAGCAGCGACAACGAAAAGTACCTCTTCGAAGCATTTTTCGAGGAACAATTCGCAGAAGCCCCTGCGAAGGGAAATTTCCACGTTGGAAATTGGCCCGTAAGCACTCTGCAGACATACGATATATATTCATTTATGAACTTACCTAGAGCATAACTGTGCTCCTCATTACCTACGAGGTTCCCCAAAATGCGGTGCACCTCAGGCGTAACACGAACAAAACGACTGGTAGGTTTCATCGCGAAAGAAGTGCCTGCCTCTCGACGTCTGCTTACGCGTATTTTGGCGCCAGAATTGCCAGACCTCAACTTCCGGAACCAGTAATTCCGCTGCGCGCTCTACATGTTCCGCTGGCCGACAACGGTCGTTGCGCTCCGAGGCGGTTTGGGGCGCTCTTTTGCGATTCAAGCGCCTTGCTTCTAATCCGCCAGTGGAATTCGCCATTAGTCCCTCCTTTATCCCTTCTCTTACGGTGCGGTTCGATCTCCGTCGAGATGTGTGACAGATACACCGCCATTTCGTTTCCCCAAGAAACAATTTTCATTTCAGCAGCGCTTTGTGAACTCAGTTTTTTTCATAGAGAGTAGAACGCAGCCATGTAATGAATGTAAGGCCGCTAAGATACGTTTTCGTTCGCTTCTATTGAATTCTTAGCAGCCGCCTGTCCGACTCACTCATCGATGGTAGTGACTGCGAAGGCGTCACTACGAAGGGCAATTACGAAGGTCAAAAAGAATCTGAATGGAATAGAATTCGAATGGTATCGTTATGCCGACTCCCTTGGATAACAAAGCACCACATCATCATATACTTATGCCGCAATAGGAGATTTCTCTACTATATGTCGTGAACAAATTGTTCGCGCTTGAAAAGCGCCTGTTAGTCACCTGCGCCCAGCGGTGTTTGTTAGCTTTGTATCTACACAGGCCATTCTAAGAGTCCCATCACATCATATGTTTAAAAATAGGCTTGGTGCCAGACAAGCTCTCAGCAGTCACTGTACTATTTTTACTTAATAAATTTTTACTTGTACAAACGTAAAGATAGCCTATAATGACTCTTTAAAGGGAAGCGTCGGCTAAATCTCCAGCATCTTATGTTTTTTATGCCCATCGAAATAACAGTGCGCGACCGTTTTTATAGACAGCAGCTTTTCTATATCTCGCGTATATTCGGAATCAACATGATGGTGATACGCTCAGGGCAACCCGACTACGATAAAGCGCTCTACTGCAGGGTGTCGAACCGGAACCGAATGCGTATTTTTGCCTGGAACCGAACCGAACACATATTTTTTAATGCGAAAGCTTTACTGGTCTAGCGGCGCCGATTTCGCCGTGGGCTGCAGTTTGACCTTGAACGTCCATGCTCCGCCGCTGCCTGACCACGTGATCTAGCCGAGCAAACGCTGTTTGGCGTCTTTAACGTATGCGTTCCGCACACTGGATAGGCAGCGCGCCCACCCTGGCAGTTGGCAGTTAATGGTTGATCGCGAGAGGTTGGTCACCCAATGAACGCTGCAGCCTACTGCTGCAGTGCCGCGTGTCTGCCACAGCGTTGTTAGCGCTACTGCATGCAGCCCACATCTCTCTGTCACCACCGCCACGTACCTTAAAGCACGATTGAGGCGTCCATTGCCTCAGGGAGCAAGTTATGCGCCCTTCCTTTCCTCAAAATCATCGGCGTCTAGAACGTTATCAACGCCAATGAACACAATGAACGCCGACAGCTTCCGCTTTGTGTATCCTGCATTAGTTGAGCTAATCCACATTCATATTTTCGCCATCTTGGAACTTAACCCCAACTGGAACGATTCAAAGGAACCGTTCCGAACCGTTTCGCGGCTTGGTTCATTCCATCCCCCCCCCCTTTTTTTTTTAAACCCGGGATATTTTTTTTACACAAAATGATGTGTACCAGCGCGTAGATTTGCCGACTGAAAGCTGTCTGCGATAGGCAGTGCGAAAAAGGCACTCAGTATATATATGCGACAACAAAAATGAAGCAAACCTGGTGCCTACAAAGGAACCTAATTGAGGCTTTTGTTATTTGCTTTCGGTAATTCTAAAGCATTGTACATCAGATAAATACGAAATCAAGAGTTTATTACAGTCTCCCCCTTTCACCTGTTTGCGTACAGTTTTAATCGGATTATCTGCACTGCTATAACTCATAAAGCGCCGAGTAAGAAAGAATCCCGTTCACTGAGTCATGTACCATAAATATGTGAAACATAGGCGCAAAGACCAAATGTCGTTGTGCAAAATTTACTTTCGGTGGCATTCATTGTCTCAGACAGCAGATACCAAATAAGGGCTCTCACGATGGCTCAGCTGCTGTGAAGCTCGGCTGCTGATCCCAAGTGCGCGGGTTCGATCCCGGCAGCTCGAGCTGTGTTTCGATGGCGGCGAAACGCGAAAATGCGTGCGTGCTGTGCAATGTGAACGCACGTTGAGGGACCCCAGCTGATCTACGTTAACCTGGAGTCCAACTCCAGCGTCCCTGATAGTTTCCGGGTCGCTTCGACACGTTAAACGCCAGGTATTACTAATATTATTACAAAATAAAGAGAGTATAAATTAGCGTAGTTTACAATGCTATAGCGTTAAAGCTCCCGTTTCATCAGGCGTCGTTGTCAGCGTCTCCGGGTGGCCTCATCACCTTGCGGCCCTTCTTGTGCCATCACAACCTGCCCAGCGGATTGTGAGCAAACTGACCACCGTCCTAGGTTGCAGTTAAATTAACCATCGGTCGCGAGAGGTTGCTCAGGAAGAGCAACTTCGGTCGCACAAACCCCACCGGGGGCCGCACCTGTCATCACAGGGCAGTTGCGCATCGCTTACCGCTGCACCACTGCGCCAGGAGTCGTACTAGGACTTCAGGTATCTATGAATGTAAAGTCTATAATGACGAATTCCGCATATATGGGCATTAGCCCATTAACCCTATCGCACCATACCCTTAAAGTGGACCTAAAGTGTTCCCTTCTATTTTTTTTTTCTTTCAGAATCAGAACATCCTTTGTTGAACGCGACGGAAATAGTCAAGAAAAGGTGGGCTTTTAGCAGCGATAGAGATACTTAAGGAAATAAATAAATAGCTCTTACATAAAGTTGCAATGAAGAAATATATGGGCTCGCTGGAGTGCGATAATGATTAAGCCCAGGAAGGAGCTACTCGAAAGAAATGCAACTGTGATGAAATTAATTTGTGTTATGCTGGTACGCTGAAGTTGATTCCGCTTATTAAAAACAAAGCGAGCATGCCAACGCCAGCAGGCGACCTCGGCACAGTGTTTTCGGGCTGCTGGATCTTGAATTCTTTGACGGAAAACTGATATCTGCCTTTCACTGTCGCACTTCTGGTCCTCGGTGTCTGAGACGAGAGGCTTATGCTTGCTGGCGTTCTCTCGTAGAACGTTTTGGCGACGGCATATGTGGAGCGTTCACCGCAATCCACCTCGGCTATATCGCTGCCGGTGGATGGAGTGGAGGGGGAGGGGGCAGGTGAAGTTGGGCTAAGACGCATTTCTACCAGTGAGTGCCCGGATGTGCGTCCACAGGAGTGTACATCAAGGGCGGAGGGTGCACACGCGCACGCACGCACACGCATGCACACTTACGCACGCACCACGGCAATTTTTGGGAAAGGATGATGCTAATGCAGTAAAGAAAACGAATGTCACACTCTAACCCCCATTGGGATTCGAACCAGTGGCGACGCGAGGGAAGCTTCGTCTACCGATGTCTTAGGCCAACCGGCCACCTGCAAAGCTTCTTCCGGGTCGTATTCAGCGATCTCGGCATACGGCCTCACAACACCATCACTCTCTCACTTCGCCCGCACATCAAAATTCCGGAAGGCGCACACGTCAAGAAAAGGCAACCAGTCAAGAGTCCGCGTTGAACGCGGCGGTTTTGCGTTTTTGGTGTGAAAGCACTACTTCAATAACACTTCTGTTGGGCCTAGTTGGTGCATGGTGATACAGATGAATGATGTGCGCAAAACATTCGACGAAGCACATGCGCGGGAGAAACACAAGGACTGGCGCTTTTGTGCAGTTTGTGTGCACGCATCGTTGTCAGTAATCTCGCATGACTGGAATTTTTTGTTAGCTTGCGCAAGTGTGGAAAAATGTATATCTGTGCGTTGGTGTGAGAAGAATAAAATAGTTGTTAGTGTTGCGCCAGTCCTTGTGTTTCTTCCGTGTATGTGCTTCGTTGAAAGCACTACTTCCCCACGTGAAACCGGCTCACCGAGTTTGTGTGAAGCTTGACCTAAAAGGGTGGCCTGGCGGAACCGTAAAGTAAAAAAAATAAGTATTGCCGCGACTGGGATTTGAAGACACGGCAACGTGAACAGGTCAGCTTCACTGGCCACTGCACGAGAGCACTATGATATCGCCGCAGCCGATCACGCCTGGTGTCAAACTGCAACATGCTCTCGCGCTGTGCATTGCACGTCGTCGTGTTCATCAACTAATACTACTATCGAACTAATATACACACTCTCGCTCTGCACATTGCACATCATCTTCATCACCAACTGACTAGAATATCGTCGCCAGGCGAGCCGACGACCCAGCAAAACCATGAGGCACCCAGGCTAAACGCGTGCTTTCCGATGTTTACTCGGTTTAACTGCGTTAAAACCCTACCACTTATTCACCCATCGTGCTGCTTCTCCACACCCTAAGCATTCCTTTTAACGCGAGAACTTCACACTGGATTCCGGAGCCTTTGATCACAGACAAAAATCCTAAGTGCAAAGCGTGATCGCCGTGTCCTTTTTAAGAGTCTGCAGAAGAACAAAGCATCCCAAGGCTAATAATTTCATTGTTCAATGTAATCACGTTGCTCGCACAGGTACCAATTCATTGACCACGACACAAACGTGCCCTTGGCGCGAAGGCATGTCGTGTCCTAACACGTAAGATTCACGTTTGAACCCTAAAAAAGCTTCTTTCGGCGTAGTGACTCTCATCATCATCATCAGCCTGACAGCACTCACTGCGGGGGAAATGCATCTCCCATGCCTCGCCAATTAGCCCTGTCCTCTGAACTCGCTTTAATACACTGTTGTCAAGGAAGGCTCGCATACCCAACAATTCTGGACAAAAGCATTTTTGAACAGGAAACAGTTCATGTCGGACGCTTCCGTTGGCTCGTCCCGGACTCGAGTGAAACGAGCGTTGTGTCTGTGTGGAGGTTCGCGCATCTCAGGCGACGACGGATGGGAGACACCCCCGAGCGGCGTGAAGTGGGACCGGCAGCCGGCGCCTGGAGGACGGCGAAGGGCCGAGGCCAGATGCTGGCCCCTGCGAAGTGCGCCGGAGAGGGGTGTCACCTGATAGGACCCCGGTGTGCGCTTGGGAGCAGCGACGCCTCCGTACCGGCCGCCGGGTTCCGGGAGCCAGCCGAGATGTTGCCCTGACAAGGAGCCGACCAAGGGGAACAACGGGGGAAGCCAGGGCGAACCAGGGCAAGCTGGAAAGGAGGACTCTGAACCGAGGAGAGAGGAACGCAGAAGAACGGGGAGACAGATGGTGGATGCCGAGACGCGAGGCCGCATGCTGACGTCAGCGAAGTTGTATCAATTCTGTACACCATGAAAATAAATTCTGCTGCAATCTTCATTTTCTGGTGGTCTGGCTTCGTCGACAGGAGCTTAGAAGAGTCAGAAAGAACCTGCCTTACTGTTTATGAGCGCAATTTTTTTAATATGTTGTAAGATTTCACTGTTACAATCAATATGACCGCAGATCTCCCGTCGGTAAGCTTGAACATTTTTACTATTAAAGTTTTTGCTATTATGAAAAGCGTTTCGCATTGGTTTTCTATGGCAGTAATAACTGCTCGGGCGAGCGATCGAAACGCTATCAAAAATAGATTATGCTACATATCGTAAGAATAGACCATTGCCTTCGATATCTCTATCCCGGAACCTTAAAGTTTTTCAATATTCAAAATTTTTTTCCAAGAATGTTGGACATGGTAAGGCTATAGGTATATGTGTAGAGGAAGTAATGACCGAACAGAATCTTTGTCGTCTGCCTTATGGAGAGGCCGTACAGGTGTTCCAAAGAAAAGCGAAGAGTGAGGAAGCTGGTTTTATTAGCACAAAATTCTCTCACGGCAATGTCCTGAAAACACGATGAGCCTAATAAGCACAGCTGCCATGGAAGGATTGTCTTTAGTTTTAAAAAATGAAAACCTGTCGAAAGATTCAGAGATTCAGAATAAGACCCACGCAATACCCAAGTTACTGTCCTTGATGCGGAGCAAGCCCCACGCTCTACCATACATCTTAAGAATGCCATGACAAACCAGAGAAAAAATTATTAGTGCCACACCCACTCACGCAAAGTGGGAGGAGGCCCTGACCAGCGACAACGTGGACCAGCAAGCCTGGTAAATCCAGCTATATAGTCCGCAAGTCAGCTGCCGCCAGCGGAGCCCTGGACTAGGGGCCCCGACCACACGGCTCCTGCGAATTACTGAATCCTATACAAATGTTCTCTCTCTTTCTCTCTCCCGCTATGTAGCGCATTTGCATTTTTCCTCGGAAAATGCTACGCTTGCAACAGTGTCACAACGCAACGTCGCAACGAAGATGTTGCAAGCTTGTGTCCGTGCAGACATGAAGTGCTCCCAACCAGAGATGGGCATCCTCACGAGGGCGAACCCTCATGAGGGCGTCCTCGCCCTCACCTCATGAGGATTTCGCTCGGTGAGGTGAGGGTGAGGGAGGATGGCCGCATGAAAATTCGGGAGGAGGAGGAAGGGTGAGGGAGGAAATACATGGTGAGGTGAGGGCGAGTGAGAGAAGACATGATGAGGTGAGGGCGAGGGAGGAAAGATATGATGAGGCGAGGGTGACGGAAGGCAAGATGCACTGTCTGAGAGCGAGGGTGGTGGTCCGAACTGTCGTCCGGGCTAACGTATGTTGTCTGTGTAGCCCGTTCTGAATTCCTATTTTAAAGCGCTTGTTCCTAGGGTGAAGGTTCACGGGGAAGACGTAGTTTCTGCAGTCTGGGGGTACACGAGACGAACACGAAAGGCGGGGAGCCGCATGGCTACTCTGTGGCCGCGATATACTACACCGCTGACAATGCTGCCGCGAATATTTGCAGTGTTTGTTCGTTTTTCAAATCTGCCGCGACACCACTTTGTCGCTTTTTTTGCGACGCAAGACGCGACTAGGTTTATCTCGATTGATCGCAGCCAGGCAGAGCTGATTCTACGTTGTTCCGGAATGTTCTAGTAACTTTGCGCTCTTTATCTCGAATGTTCGTTATCAGCTTTAAATTGAGCACGGCCGACAGCGGCGGGCATTCTGTTCGACGACCGCCGAGCACGCTTGTCGCTTCGCCGCCGCCGCGTGATTCAGTCCATTTTGGGTGCAAGTCAGCCCAATAAACTGTTCTTTTAGAAGACCCTTTCGTCCGTCTTCATCGCTGCTTCGACTGCCGTCACCACTACGTGACAATGCTATGCCGAAGAAAACGCTCTTGTAACCCAAAAAGCCTGTTTTTAAAAATTGTTGTAAAGTGTTAGGTGAAAAACCTAGTATAGTCCAATAATAAGGGGGCACAGACGGGCCGTGCGGGTTGCCACCGGTCCAACGGGAACCTCGGCACCGCAGTCAACATTTTTATTATCAGACCCAAGCCTGTCAGATGATCAGAGTGTAGAGTAAAACACGTAAAAATCCTACCTACGAAAGATGTTGATTTCCCAATTTATAAGCCTTGTTTACCGGAACGAAGTCCGAAATCAGCTCGGTGAGCTTTCAAAGAACCGGCTGCGGCGAAAAAAATGCTTCTGCGAAATTCCACTGTGAAATCAAAACCTGTTGGCGGCGTAGATGTGGACCTTTTTCATTCATACTGTTAGTACAGTACAGTCGTATCTTGTTTCTATTCTCTATTTTCGCTAGAATTGCGGTGTAGGAAAGCAGTGCAGCAAAGTCTGGTGGGCAAATCCAACCATTGTAATCTTACCATAAAAATAAAGCAGTAGCTTAACCACCTCAGTCTGAATCATCTCTCGCTCCGCCTCGCATTGTAAGAGGTGCTAAAAAAGAAACAGATGTACTGGTCTCCAAATAAAAGGAACATCTTTTGGTTTATTTCTGTCCCTAATGAGACGTGTGACCTCGTAATCGCGCGCCTGGTATTATGAACCGAATTTCTTGCAGGCATGGTAGAGGAATTGACACTCAGCATTTGGGTAATGCGTAGACATGCAAACAAAAAATCACGGGCGGTTTAGTTTGGGGTTGACCACTAAACATCGTGCACTAGCACCATTAACCCGTGCTTTTACATGGTATATATCTTGACTTTCTATGCTTTTGCCTGACTTTAACTGGCTTACTTTGGTTGATATATCATATGATGTAATTTTTCGTGATCCTGCATCATTTATATTTCTGCTGCGGTAGAATTGGTCATTCTTTAATTCACAGTTCCCTGGGAGAACTGATTCTGCTCTTGGCGCAGAGGTGCAACAGTTCAGAGACGCGCTACTGCCTTGCGATGGCAGGTTCTGCCATCGGTGGGGCTTGTGCGACCCATGTTGTTCCTGAGTAATCTCTCGCAACTGATCATTAATTGAACTGAACGGTGGGCCGTAAATTTGCTCACAATCCGGTGGGCAGTTTGTGATGGCGTCACAACGTCACGTGACCAAGGTGGCCCACGTGCTAGAAGCAGGCTTCGGACAGACAGACAACCGCTTTTCGGCAGAGTGGAAGCGCTAGGGAACTAAAATGGCAACCACAGGAATCATTCACTGCAGACTCTGGAAGTTAGCGATTACCATTATTCAGCCCAAATGCTAAATTTTACTGACCCGTTTGATTTTTAACTGGCCAGAATAATGTTTTATTCTAAACGACAGCATAAGAGGCTCGCTGCAGCAGAAAGCCGGCATCGCACTGGGGGAAGACAATAGAGAAAAAAACTTTATAGCTGGGGGAGCGGGATCCGAACCCGTGGCGGCGCTAAAAAACCAGTTCCGCTGGCCGCCGCTTCAGATCACTGCGCCATCACCATAGCTTTGCTTTTCAGCATGGTTTCATTACATTGAAAGTGTATTCTATTTACACTAACTAAATTATTTAAAACAGATTTAGCAAATTCCACGAAACACATCGCAAAAAGACAGCAACAGAGCAGTGCACGCGAGGTATAGGCTGAGCGCATCACCAAGGAGTGCCACTCCGGTTTTAAGTAGGTCGGTTCATACAATTCTCTAGTTTGAACAACCAGTTGGGAGAAATCCTAACATCATGCCTGTACGAACTGCCAAGCTCTCCTTCTGTGCTTGCAATGTCGTCGTCTTCGTCACGGAGCCGCGTTCACGAGAGTTGTTGAAAGTCCCAGTCTCTCACGCTGTCGTTTGAAAGCGTGGTCTTCATCATGCTCTATCAGTGCGCGTGAAAACGTCATCAGACGAGCATGTAGCAAACCGCTTGATATGGCGGAGGATTAGAAGCAGTAAAATTCAGAAGACCCAGTGGTATCGCAATGTCATCGGGTAATGGTAATTAACGACCTACAAATTTTCCTTGTTCTGAGTCTATTCTGTGCTTAGCACTTATTGCAACTGTCGTGCTAAGCGCTATTGCATTGTTTTCTAAATATTCTTGGCGTACATTAGTTTCTGTACCCAGACATAACGCGCTGACTCATTTGAGCAGTGCATATAGATAACAATGAAATGTTTAAGTGCAGGGTTCCTCACCGGTTCCTCCTCTCCATTCACGCCTTTTTAGCAAATCGAACCTTCAGCGTGCGTGTCCACGGAAAGCCCTTTGGTAATTTCACTTCCAATAGAGGAGTGCCGCAGGGCTCCGTTCTCGCCCCCACATTATTTAATGTGGCTTTAATTCCTCTGGTTCGAGCCCTAGAGACCATCCCTTCTATCCGCGTGCTTGCATATGCCGATGATATCACCTTGTGGTGCTGTCATCCAGATGCGTCTATTCATCAGTCGGTCCTTCAACACGCGCTGGATGTATTGACATCTCGCCTCCCACCTTTGGGTCTAACACTCTCTCCTACTAAATCATGTTTCATTCGAATTGGAAATAAAGCCGCCTTACGGAAAGCTCCCCCTTTAAATTTTACGGTACATAATTCTCTGATTCCTCAGGTAGAAACTGTTCGTATTCTTGGTCTTCTCCTCCATACATCTGGGACTGGCACCCCTTGGCTGACAGCCACCCGTAAATCGGCTCACGCTACTCTAGGTCTGATTCGTCGCATAGCTATGCGCTCTGGTGGCGCACGTGCTCATACGGCCCGCCAGCTTGTGCGCTCTATCCTTCAGCCACGGATAGTATATCAGGCTCAATTTCAACGTCTCACCCGCAGACAGTGGGACTCCCTTGAAGCTATCAATCGTGAGGCTATGCGCGTCATAACATATCTGCCTCGTTTAACACCCATACCTGTGCTACAGGAGTTCGCCCAACTTAATACACTCAGTGAGATCATCGACCAACGGGTGGCAAATAGAGCTCGAAAACAGTCTCTCAAACTTCATCGTTTAAAGACACTTCCACCGTGGTCCTATTGCCAGCTCACTGACAATCGCCCCACTGTTTCCCCGTCGGTATCAGCAGCGTATCTGCCTGAAGGGTGCATATTATACACGGATGCATCTCATTCTGCAGAGAGGGGAGTTACTGCTGTGTATAGTCCATCTCATCCGCATCTCAACTCTCGCGCGACGTATACTGCGGATACGTGCACTCCCCTGGCATTGGAACTTCAAGCCATTTACAATGCCATTGCTTCCCTTCCGCTCGTTCCAACATTCAATACAGTTCACATTTACACCGACTCCCGCGCCGCCCTTAAACAGCTGAAGGCTGTTCGACGAACGTTCCAGATTTCACAATCTATTCATGTGCTCTGCGCAAAGTATCCATGTCCTGTGCGCATACACTGGATTCGCGGCCATGCCCAGGATCCACATAACATTCAAGCGGATGCTATGACTCATCTTCATACATTAGACGATCCGCCACCTTCCCCTCTTCCCCCAGATCCGTTCCTGTCCCACGTTTCCGATTCCGAAGTTCTGCGCCAGCGAACACGCGCTCTAATTCCTCCGTGTTCGCACCCTCTCCCCCGTAGTCTTACTCGGCAGGAGGAGGTATCCGTGCGCCGGATTCGGGCAGGGGCGGCTCTGACACCATCTGTCCGTCATCGGTGGCGTGCCAAAGATCTGCCACTACCTGACAGGTGCCCTCACTGTGGCGCTGCACCGGACATATGTGATGTGCGGCACTTGTTGTGGACGTGCCCAGCGACGGCTGCTATCAGAAAACGGCTCCTCAGGGAGGTGGGCCTGCGGTGGAACCGCGAAAGTGACTTCGTGAAGTGGACAATGGACAACCGTTTCATTAACAACCTCTGCGACTACCTCAGCGCAACGGTTCTTCACTCCTTCTTTTAACTTTCAATCCCGTGCATTCCTTCCCCCCTTTCCTTTTTCAACTTATGCCTCATGGCACACTTCTCGAATAAAAAAAAAAAAAGTGCAGGGCACATGTATGCATGCAGTGCGTGGCAGAAGTTAAGGCAGAGTGATATTTTGGGGCTCTACTCGTAAATGTCTCGGTTTTATCTTAAGTATTAGCTCAAACAACACACACACGCGAACACTCACAACCATATAAGCATCAAACCTATCGTCCAATAGTGCCTTGAGGGCTTGTCTTGTATGTTTCTTACTCAGTAATATCTCCAGAAGTTGCCGACTACAAAAAATAATTCGAGTTTTAAAACGACTGTTAATAATTGTGAAGGTAAAGGAAGGCCGACGATGTGAGGGCGAGGGAGGGCCAGCAAATTTTTCGAAGTGAGAATGAGAGTGAGGAAGGGCTCGATAACTTTTAAAATGAGGACGAGGGTGAGGGAGGGCCATGGATTCAAAATTGAGGGTAAGGGAGGAAAAATAAAAATGAGGGCATTTGCCCACGTCTGCAGTCCAACCCATCCAAGCCTGCTTTTTATGAAGTAATCATTACCACCCAATATATGTGTGTGTGTGTGTGTGTGTGTGTGTGTGTGTGTGTGTGTGTGTGTGTGTGTGTGTGTGTGTGTGTGTGTGTGTGTGTGTGTGTGTGTGTGTGTGTGTGTGTGTGTGTGTGTGTGTGTGTGTGTGTGTGTGTGTGTGTGTGTGTGTGTGTGTGTGTGTGTGTGTGTGTGTGTGTGTGTGTGTGTGTGTGTGTGTGTGTGTGTGTGTGTGTGTGTGTGTGTGTGTGTGTGTGTGTGTGTGTGTGTGTGTGTGTGTGTGTGTGTGTGCGTGCGTGCGTGCGTGCGTGCGTGTGTGTGCGTGTGCGTGTGCGTGTGCGTGTGTGTGTGTGTGGGGGGGGGGAGGGGGGGGGGGTGCTGCTCAAAAGATGGATGTGTGCCGGGCGGGGAGGAGTCACTGAAAAGTCGGCGTTTGGGGTGGCGGAAAGGTGTCTTCTCTGTATATACCTGCCGATACAGGTCAGCTTCCTGTCTCAGTAGTGCGGCAACGTAGAAGGCTCATGTGGTAGTACTGATGGCGCCCGCGTAAGTACTCTGAGTAGGAGAACTTCGCTATTGACACGAGCGTGAAGGGAGACCTATTACTCGCGCGATGGGATATCCGAAACTGTTGAAGCTTCGGGATTTTATAGATTCAAAATCCACCAGCTTTTCTCGTCTACCTCAACATATAGATTCTAGCGTAAACATAGACGATTTGCACTAATTTTAGTTCATTTTATTTTGCGGCTCTTGCTGCGAATTCCTATCTTTTTTGCCACAGACAGTAAATTATAGTTGGTAAAGTGAAAACATCTGGCATTGAGAAAATTTTAAGAGTTTTCATTTTGTTTAGCAATGTCACACAGAAAAGTAAACCGCATTATAAGGCTGAATTAAACCCATCTACGTTCAGAATTTGTTTTTTTGGCCTGAACCAATTTTGATCATTCTGAACCGGCTCGAACCGCAACAGAATGTCGTTCCGGAACCGAACCTGGAACTGAAGCCGAAAGGTGCTAACCCGAACCCCAACCGAACCCCAAAAAATTCCGATACCACACCAAAGAAAATGCATGAGGTTAATACCCAGTCCCTTCGTTCTTGTATCCTTCACCGCCACTTTTTTTGGAGTATGACGGATCGCCTTACAAGAAAAGAACATTGGCTTGGCTTTCGCCGGCGGACACGAAGCGGTCACCTCCACATTGGCGCTGACTTTACAGTGTCGCTCGATATTAAAGTGAACACGCGACCGCGTGGCCGCCGCACATCGCGAAGCGCTGCCGCCGAAAGCCAGAGAGCGTGAGTGACACGCATACACGGAAAGAGCAGCCGGCCCAGCTTACCGCTCAAGCGCCTTTTGCGGCCTATTCTCGCCGGCTTTCGGCGACAGCGTTTCGCGATGCGCGGTGGCCACGCGCTCGCGTGTTTCCTTTAATATTGAGCGACACTGTGCATCGAGCAGTGTTGCCTAGGCAGTTGAAATAAAATCCATGACCTGGCATTCAGTGTAAAAGCGGTTTGATTACTGAGCCACCACGGCGCCTGTGACTGGACAAAAGAATATAAACGTGCGCGGAACACCCATGCAGTAACCGAGTTCACAAAAAGATTGCACGCAAGCCTGTCTTCCGACTCTACCCCGCATAAATGAAAATGAAAAAGGTGCTGGTGCCACTCGTTGGCCGGCAGCGCCGCCACCTGCTGAAGTCAAGAATCAATGTTATTATTTTTGGATCCATGTCATGAGTTCATACTCCTAGTCTATTGACAATGAACGTTTCTCTAAGGTGTCATGCTTGCGCCCATCGCCAAACGAACCTAGCCTGTCAATTGTGACGGCGTTGCGGAACATTGTGACGGCGTTGCGGCGTTGTAATGGTCTCTTGGGCCTCGTCAAGCTTCTGTGTAGCTTTTAGCCCAAGAGACCATCCAGTTGTCTTCTGGAAATAAAGATGTACTAAAGATGTACTGCAAGGCTGATCCCACCTGCATATCTACACCAGCACCCCCGTTGTGAAAGCGAAGACACTATACTGAGTAGGACACCGATAAGGAAGTTGATGATTACATGTGAATTAGCCTTCGGGCTGAGCAGTCCTGGGCAAAGCAACCCACGACAGTCACTGGAGAGAAGACGACGAAGAAGACTATGTACGCCCGCGCCTACAACATTCCAATCTCGTACGCTGCCAGTATCGAGAGGGTTCGAGCTCAGAGGGTTTGTTCCAAGGACAACCGGAGCAATTTTTGTGAGTCCTGGGCTTCCACTGCAGGCGCTTTTGTGGCGCATGGTGCATTACGGGGCTAGGGCGACGCTGTATCTGTCTCGGGCGCCGCTAATTGGCTTTCACTGCGGACAAGGCCTACTGCGTTCTTTGCTTTCTCCAAATGTGGCTGAAAACCACAGACATCCCATAGAACACAGGAGCCTTGATCCGAAATATGATCGCTAATTTGCAACTCCCTTAGCTAATTCTGAGCTTTGCTGTCCAGCCCACATAGCGATGATGACGCTCTGAGGTTACTAAAGTTAAGGAGGGCAGTTCTCTTACGCGCAGTGCTTTGGATCGCGAGCAGTGCTCTATGAGTGCCATAGTAGATCCACTAGGTATTGTACGCTGACTGAGTGGGCATTCCTCTCCTTGACTATACGTTGTAGCTAGGAATTGTGGACGTGGTTCGATGTCATGCTTATGTTTCTCTTCGCTTTGTAGAGGGGAGGGGGGGGGGGGGGGCAGATAGCCTTAGCGCTCTAGGCGGCGCACTACAGGATTCCTCAACGCAAGAGCTGCTGGGCTTCGATGCGTACTAGTAGCGATGACAATGAAGTATATAATGATGATGATGTGGCTACTAGAACAGCATAAAGTTTCTGTAGCAGGCAAGCACAAGCTTACAGCCCTAGCGTGGTGTTTGAAAGATGAAAAACAGGAACAGAAAAAGAATTAAGGCAGAGGGGAAAGCAAGGATTAACACGAGGCAAGATATCAATCAATGGAAAATAACGAAAAAATTGCAGGTAGTGGAGGGCGATTTCTTTCCTGCAATCCACCAGCTGTGTCTTTGCCACTCCCCCGTTGTAGCTTTGTGCCATCTTAATTTGAGGCCAATCAACCATCAACCCAGAGATCCCCGAAGCATGGAGGAAAGTCATCCGCCGAGCCGTCCTCCACTATTGCTGCAGCCTCTTCCTAGTGGTCGACACCGCCGGTGCTCAGTGCTGGCCGAGGCCTCTGTCGATACGGTGAAAAGCGCGAAGCTCACATGTAGCTCATCAATATTGCTTTCCCTGAGCAACTTCCAGGGGCCCGTCTTTGATCACTGTAGTTAAACAAAAACCCTTTATTTTCGTTTCACATTGCACATTTTAGCGTAGCGTTTGTGTATGCGGGTCCCTCGGGCCTCATCCCTTCCCTCACAAACACCTATTGCAGACATAGCGTTGCTGCTCGTAATCGGCGGTGCGGTGAGCACGGGCCTGGTCCACCTGCTGAACAGCCACGCGGAGGCACGCGCCATCGCAGGGCACGACTCCGCCAATAGCGCCGACGAGCTGGTGGGCGGCGTACGGGTGCGTCGCACGCTGGGCATCCCATACGCGGTGCCGCTGCGAGCTCAGGACCGCTTCGCAGCGGCTCGCCTGTTGGACTACCGCCTCTACCTGCGAGAGCTGGGAACGCAGTGGCACGGGGGCTTCACGCGACTCGGATGTCCGCAGGTGCGCAGAGCGCAGGTCACGCGTCTGAAGCCGGAAGCTAGAGGCTATATAGGGATAAAGGCTCAGGCGGAAACTGAAGGCAGCGAGTATATGGCATTGTAGCTGGTAGTCGAAATAGAAAGGGACTCCAGGACTACCACTTTGCGCCGGGCGCTGACGGGAAGCGATAGCTTTAAGACCGTCTCAGCATAGCGCGTACCGCTACTGTTAGCCACCAATGGGCACGCGCAGTTACGTACGAGGTGCCGCGTGGGTGCTGCGCATGCGCTGTCAGCTGCTGTCGGCAGCGGTTTGCGCTATTCTAAAACCAGAAAGATTTATAGGATAGCGCGAACCGTGACCTACTGCAACGAGAAGCCCAAGAATAAGTTGCGAGAAGATGAGGGCGCGCACCTCCTCTATGAAGGTGCATGCAGTATAGGTCGCCGCGTCAGCAGATCACAGTAGTGGAACGTTCTATGCTAAAACTCTCTATACTTTGTATGTTCGTGGAGGCTAGAAAGCTGACTACGCATATGCCAGCCTGTAGTGTAATGCCGGAAAAGAATTTTAGCATATATTACTGCAACCCCGTGTTGTTGCACTTGGAGTGGAATTGCTAGTGGCAACGACCGCGCCGTTGTTACGTGCACCAGGACGAATTTGTAGATCTATGCAGCCGCTGCAGAGACGCTGACAGTACGCGAGTAATTTTTTTTCGACAATAACGCTTTATATATTCACATATTAATACAAGAGGAGGTCGCAAGGTTGGAAACCTTCAGGGGTTAACCCTGGCTGTAAGGCAAAAAATAAAAATCGAATAGGGCTTCTTTCACTTTTGCAAAATGAACAGAAGAACACGAACAATAAACACTAAAATCGAGCTCGAGTTTAAGTGGGAGCCAGTTAAATTTTTAGGCAGCGTATGCCTAAAAATTTCAGGCTTTTATTGCAATCCTTAGAACGGATCATGCGTCGTGCATTTCCTTCGTTCTGCACATAGCTTGCTTCTAGGCCTTATTTAAATTAAAGCACACTCGTTTACTTGCCAAAGCATCTTTCGCTGCATAACCACAGCCAACAGCCCGTGATAATTGCAAAGCTTTGATTAAGTCGTGTACCTTCACAACTGGAGGCGACGGTAGTATCATAACTATTCCCTTTGCAGCGGGTTATCACAGCCTCGCGGTGCAGCGGAGCCAAAGCGAAAAACTCAGTAGGCCTGCATGCTCGGGCAGGGTTGCTTTACTATTCTGGAAATGATACGTTTATGCGGGTTAAAATCTTTAATTAATATCAGGGAAATGTTATTCTAACGGTGATTCCTAACATTGCAAAAACGTTCGAAAAAAGAGGACATTAAGAGCAATTAATCTCACGTTCGACCAAGACAAAAAAGATGCGTTGTTGTAATTAATGTTTCGATGCTACATGGGACACCCCCGTGCATACAAAAAACTTGGCAGCCACGCGTTATGCCACTGAGCGCTTACTGCGTCAGTGATTTATTTTTGTAGCGATATATAGCTACATTACGGTAGCAATTCGAGCCTTCAGCGTGGCGGCGCCGCCACCCTGTGGCTGTCACGTGGTCGGTCACGTGGTACGGAGCAGCTGCCGGCGACGCGGAGCCATGGCTCATCACGTGGTTCGTCACCTGGTTGGTCACGTGACCAGCCACGTAGTGCGGAGCAGCTGCTGCTGCGAAACCGAGCTGCCACGGCTGTGCGCGTGCGCCGTATCAAGTTGGACGAAGATGAGCAAGGAGCGCCCAGCGAAACAGCGGCGAAAGAATGACTTTACAATTCGACTGAGGAAGTTCCACTCGGCCAGCTGTGGCTATCGCGTCACTCCAAGTTTAACCAGAGCTAAACCACCGCCAGTTTTGCTCCTAACTTACCAGGTATCAGCAATGCACTATAATATTGTTACTTCTTTGTTTGAGCCAAATGTTACTGCATTATCCTTAATGTCATACTTTTCTTCATTTACTGAAACTTGCAAATAAACGTTGGTATAATATTTTTTCTAACATAACTGAAACTTTTATACAACAATTGATCAACCTTACAATAACGTTTCAGTATCGATTATGAAAACCACGTCAAGCAGGTCTGATATTAATGCGAAAGCACTCATACGCTCATCAGCACCGCCCTAGAATCTTGTCATCGTATACATACGCGCGTACGATCTTATGCCGTTGCCTAGCAACCCGAGTTAAGCTCGTATAATCTCTGAGGAGCGTCACGCCAGCTGCGCGAGAGGTTGCTCGGGGAGAGAAACATGGATAGCGTAATCCCTTCCGATGTCTTTGATAGAAGCAGCCACCTGCCAGTGCACCTCCTAACCGCTGATGCACGGCGCTGGTAGTCGTACGGGGACTCGCCGCCATCTAGTATAAATGTTAAGCATAGAATGACCAATTCTGCATATATGAGAATTAATTCACTAAAGATATCACCTCATACCCTTAAGGCGGAGCTTAATGTGCCCTCCAGTTCAAGAATGAACACCTGTTACGTTAAACCCCTACCGTTACTACGCACAAGCACACCAGCAGCCTCCGTCCACTCTGCGTGAATAATGCTACAAGGCATGCTCTGTTATAAGGTGCGCCACACTCATGCATGCACCTGATCTGTGTTGCTTGTCTGAGCTCGTGCTTGCCTATACTTCCCCTTTACATGAGCAGTACCCCCGAAAGTGTTAATGGTAAATTGTTAATAAGCGAAGTTTTATTAAATAATTTGGCTGTATATACATCGAATCTATGGCTGGCACAAGCCGAGAGGCTTATTTGCAAAGTTCTGTTAGTTCAAGTTCGTCATCACTGCTTGATATGTTCTTTGTTGGTCATTCACGTTGCAGTAACGTTTTTGCTAATTTTATAACTTTTTTCCACAAACAGTACTGAAACATACTTACAATGATAGCGTGGTATTTTTCCCTGACATTCCTAGTCACTGTTGAACGGTGAGCATATGATTGATTAGTGGTACAACAAGCTGTACACTAATACGTATTGAGCACGATAAATTTTTATTTTGTTTAGTAATACTGCAGGACAATACGTTGAACCAAGCAGGCGGGGCACTTCACAAACAAAAAGAAAGCACTGCCAAACGTATACAATTTAACATGAAATGAACATAATGCACGAAATGATGCACGAATCACAGGTCAACATCGCTAGATTTCGCAAAAATGATTTCGTAGTGTAGCCACCAATGGGAAGTGAATTCCACTGGCCCACCGTTCAAGGGGAAAAAACTGTGCTTGTGAGCGTTCGTTCTCGCGAAAATTGCCGCAAGCAAATACATATGACTGTGCCGTGTTCTCGTTGTAGGCCGCCATAGGGAAGCTGGTAGCGTCATATTTTTTTCCGAATAGAGTATTGTGTAGTAGCACAAGACGATTAATGTTTCTGCGTGTTTCTAGTGGCTGTATTCTGTTTTGTAACATTAATGAGGACGGCGAATCTTTCCTGGCCCATTTCCCGTACATACATTTCACAGTTTTATCAACTCCGAGGACAGTTCTGTTTCCAAGACGATACGAAAATCTGCTGTGAGATTTTGCTTCTTAGGCGTAAAAGTGCAGTTTTTTCCGCATTGGGTTTCATTCCCTCACTGGAACACCAGTCAGTAATTTCTGCAAGGCCTCTCTGGTTTGGTTTGGTTTGGTTTATGGGGGTTTAACGTCCCAAAGCGACTCAGGCTATGAGGAACGCCGTAGTGAAAGGCTCCGGAAATTTCGAGCACCTGGGGTTCTTTAACGTGCACTGACATCGCACAGTACACGGGCCTCTAGAATTTCGCCTCCATCGAAATTCGACTGCCGCGGCCGGGATCGAACCCGCGTCTTTCGGGCCAGCAGCCGAGCGCCGTAACCACTCAGCCACCGCGGCGGCTGCAAGGCATCTCTGCAACACATCATTATCATCATGGGACACAATTTCCTTGAAGATAACACAGTCATCCGCGTATGACCGAATGGACACACTACCAGGAGTAACATCACTCCAAGCCATTAGCATACGTTAAAAATAACAATGGACCTAGCACACTGCCTTGAGGGACTCCTGAGGTGACCTGACGAGTCCTGGAAGTACAATTTCGAACTTCAACTAACTGTTGTCTGTTTTTGAGATAAGCACAAATACACTGTATGACACCAAAAAGAACTCCAATTCTTTGTAATTTATATAGTAGCTTTGCATGGCGAACTTTATCAAAAGCTTTGCTAAAGTCTAGAAAAAGAACATCTATTTCTCCAGATAAATTAAGTATGTGTGATAGCTCATGTACGGTTGTTACGACTTGTGACACAGTGGGAAGTGCTTACCAGAAATCGTGCTCAAAACGTGAAAATATGCTATTAGCTTTCAAGAACTCATGTACGAAACCAGCGAAAATATGTTCCAATAGCTTGCAAAACGTGTTAGTAATAGACACGGGGCGGTAATTTGAAACAGTTTGGCAGTCTCTTTTCTTGTGTATCGGCACAGCACGCGTTTTTCACCTGTCTGATGGCATTGCTCCTAATTTTAAAGATAACTGAAAAAAAATAGAAATAAATTCAAATAATAGTTCAGAATACCGCCTCAAAAAAGCATTGAGATTGTTATCAGGCCCAGCAGACTTTTTAATATTTATACTCAGAATCAATGCCAGGACACCTTCGTCAGCGATTAAAATATGATCTAACGACGGGCTGCTTGTAATGGAAACTTCAGTCTGATCACGCTCTGCAAACACACTTTGGAAGTAAACATTGCAGTACTCAGCAATGCTGTGCGCATCCTCTATTTCAATTACGTTGTGCACCGCCGCCAACCCACCGTCCACGCGGAAAACTAACGGCCGCAGTTCCAGAGGCAGGAACTGCGTCGCCAGCGACTCATTCAAGACCTGTTTCTATGCCTGCCAATATTATTTCCATTTTCGTTGAGGGAGTCGCCGTCGAACCACTTGTTGACAATGGCACAGCCGTTTCCGTTCTCAGTCACACGCTCTGTCGCAGACTCCAAAAAGTGACGACGCCCCTTCCTGCCGTTTTTCTCCGCACCGCCAGCGCTCAGGACATTCGACCGTTAGCCGCCTGCACCGCCCGCCTGCTCATCGAGAACGTTCCCTACACAATAGAGTTCTTCGTCCTCGCCCGCTCCTCTGTCGACGTTATCCTTGGTTGTGACTTCCTCTCCTCACCTCACGCCGTTATTGACAG
Organism: Amblyomma americanum; assembly: GCF_052857255.1. Taxonomy (NCBI): domain Eukaryota; kingdom Metazoa; phylum Arthropoda; class Arachnida; order Ixodida; family Ixodidae; genus Amblyomma; species Amblyomma americanum. Next base: position 101,303,854 of record NC_135499.1, on the reverse strand, counting down.
CGCTCGTGCTCAGCTTGACTTGTCACCCTTCACTGACGCTCCCTTGGACTTAACCGGTGCTGCTGCCGCTACTGTGGTCGTCTCAGAGGACACAGACGTTCCGCCTTTCTCTTCAGTGCTGGTGCCTCTTTCTTGTGCTGCTCTCTCAGATGCAACTGTCACAATACGATGTGCTCACCAGAAGTCTGTTTTGCTGCCTCATGCCGTGCTGACAGTTATTCGTGGCTCCAGCGCTATTTATGTAGCCAACCTGTTCTCCTGCCCTACCACTTTACTCCGTGGCCAATCGCTTGGTAATGTCGCCTTTCTCGATCCCACCTCAGCATTCCCCCTCGTCGACAGCACGGCCGGCCTTCACGTCAGCGCCATTACGCCTGTTCCCAACACCAATCAGTCTTCTGTAGATCTTTATCACGCCGCCCTGACATCTACCCAACGAGGCCAGCTTGTCTCCGCCCTGCACCGTGTTCAAGCTTCGTTTGACTACCAGCAACCTTCCTTAGGCCGCGCAACCATCGTTACCCACTGTATTGACACTGGAACCCATGCCCCTTTGCGCCAACGTCCGTACCGCGTGTCAGCCGCTGAGCGCCGCATCATTGACGAACAGGTGACCGACATGCTCCAGCGCCACGTGATACAGCCGTCGCACAGCCAGTGGGCATCGCCGGTGGTCCTGGACAAGAAAAAAAGATGGTTCCATCCGGCTCTGTGTCGACTACTGTCGTCTGAACAAGATTACGCGCAAGGACGTTTACCCTCTCTTTCGTATCGACGACCCCCTCAACTGCCTGCAGGGCGCTGAGTTCTTTTCTTCATTGCACTTGCGCTCTGGTTACTGGCAGGTGCCGACGCCTGACGCCAATCACTCAAAAACTATTCGTCAAACCCGACGGGTTCTATGAATTTAATGTCATGCCCTCCTGCCTCTGCAATGCACCCGCCACATTCGAGCACATGATGGACAACCTCCTCCGAGGGTTCAAATGGCACACATGCCTTTGCTGCTTAGACGACGTAGTTATCTTTTGCCCGGATTTTTCGTCTCACCTCCGGCGCCTTGAGACTGTTCTTCTCTGCCTGGCCGACGCTGGCCTCCAACTCAATCTAAAAAAGTGCCGCTTCGGAGCTCGGCAGCTCACCATTCTCGGGCATGTCCCGTCGAAAGATGGCGTTCTTCCGGACCCGGCCAAATTGCGAGCTGTGGCAGAATTTTCGAAGCCCACTTCTGTAAAAGACCTCCGAAGCTTCGTCGGCCTCTGCTCCTACTTTCGCCGCTTTGTCCGCAATTTCGCCACTATCATCGACCCTCTGACCATTGCAAGCTCCTTTTCGGCCACGACCTTTCGGCCTGGTCGCCTTTACGAAGCCTTTACGACACTCCGTCACCTCCTGACCACTCCACCAATTCTGCGTCATTTCGGCTCTTGTTCTCCGACGGAACTCCACACCGATGCCAGCGGCGTCGGCCTCGGTGCCGTACTCGCTCAGCGCAAGTAATTAAGTCTTTGACGAATACGTTGTCGCTTACGCCAGCAGGACACTCACAAAAGCTGAAGTCAACTATTCTGTCACCGAGAAGGAGTGTTTAGCCATCCTTTGGGCGATCGTCAAATTTCGCCCCTACCTGTACGGGCGCTTTTTTGACGTTGTCACTGATCACCACGCCCTCTGCTGGCTGTCCTCTTTGAAAGATCCCTCTGGACGACTGGCGCACTCGGCTCTGCGACTCCAAGAATACAACATTCACGTTGTCTATCGTTCCGGCCGTAAACATGCCGATGCTTATGCCCTATTACGCTCCCCTGTGCCATCTGAGGCAGTGCTTTGTATTCCGGCCTGCATTCTTTGACGTTTGAGTGCTCTGATATGGCTTCCTAGCAACGGAATGACCCATGGACCACGTGCCTCTTAGATTTCTTATCTGGTCAATCATCTCGACCTCCTTCCCGTGCTCTCCGTAGTCAGTCCCACCATTTCGCCATCAGAGACGAGCTACTTTACCGCCGGAACTGCCTTACGGATGGTCGCACGTGGGTTCTTGTCATTCCGACCCATCTGCGCGACCGCACCACTGTATCGGCGTACGTCAGAGGAGCCGCGATCAGGGGTGGCTGAGGAGGCGGTGGCAGGACTTCAGCGCCCTGCTCCTCGATGACACGCTGTGGGTTGGGAATGAGCGACGGCGCAGGTTGAGGCGGGCAGGTAGACAAGCACAGCTGGCGTGCGACTTCAAGTACAAACTGCTGGATGCGCTGGAGGAGCGACTGTTGGTGGAGAGCACCGTCCCATGGGAGAGCCAAGCTGGAAAGTGGGGCCTATTGACAGCCTGCACGCCGGGTAGAAAGGCGCTGTTTGCGCAGCTCATCGAAGCTTTGGCAGTAGCCGATGACACCTGAAACAGTCTGGGGATCCTTGGCGACGAGCATCTGGAAGGCATCATCCTCAATGCCTTTCATAATGTGTCTGATCTTGTCGGCCGCGCTCATAGAATTGTTGACACGCTTGCAGAGGTCGACGACATCTTCTGTATAATTGGTGAAGTTTTCACCGGTTTGCTGGGCCCGACTTCACAAGCGTTGCTCAGCGCGAAGCTTACGCACTGCGGGCCAAAGACTTCTGTCAGACTGGTTTTGAGAGCTGCCCAGTTTGAGATGTCAGCCTCGTGGTTTCGAAACCGGTTATTGGCTACGTCGCTCAAATAAAAGATAACGTTGGTGAGCTTGACGCTATCGTCCCACTTATTGTATGCGCTTACACGTTCATAGCAGGCCAACCAAGCCTCCACATCCGTGTCATCTGTGCCACTGAAGATGGCCGGGTCACGCTGCCGTGCGGCGCCGGAACAGAAGACAGCCGACGGAAGCGGTGAAACGGTTTGGGTGACGGTCTCAGGCATTGCAGAGGCGGTGTATAGGTAGGCCTCAAACAATGCTGGCACATACCCACTGCGGGGGAGTGGACAAGACACAGGCGGTTAATTGCTGGATAAAGGAAAGTTTTGACGAGAAAATGAGTGGTAATAGCATGTAGGCTGGTAGATTGGAAGACGCAAGGAGAGGGGTCCTATTAACTTGGAGATCGAAGACGGGACAATAACTTAATGTCCATAATAGTACACAATGCCTGTAATGTTTCAATGTCGTACTGACTGAGAGCGAGAAAAAGAAATTAAAATGGGAGTCGCTGCGTTTCTTGACGAAAATTTTGCACAGCAGAGCGCACACTCCTGTCGCTTTGTCCAAGCAAAGAAGCGCCAATGGAAAGAACAACCGCGGAGGACACAGGCAAGCCCAGTTGATGAAATGGAATTTGCAAAAGACGCTTCCTCAAATGAGAAAAGCGGCGGCAGAACAGCAGGAAGTGATCTATTGTCACAGGTTCGGCACAAAAAGGGCACAATGGGGAAGCCGCCCGGCCAGGTCTGTGAAGTGTTGCAAAAGGGTTGCAAGCCCCAAGGGTAGCGTTGGCCTGGCGGCCTGGGGCAAAGCTGGAAACATCCGAAGGTCCCGGCAAAGGATGAGTCGACTGGCAACAGAACAACTTGTTTATTCTGGCATCGCAAAAGAGCAGCCGGTCAGGGCGACCACGATACTCGAAGGAAGAAATCGAAGTCCCTTTGGCGTCCGGGGCAGCGGCTTTTTTTATACCCTCGGAGTCGAGGGCAAGAAGGAACGGCTTGGGATGAGGCGCCCGATACGGCGACGCTCAGACATGTTCAGACGTGACGTGCGCGTCCGCCGGGCCGGCGCCGGTCAGACCTCCTCGCCTCCCAGTTGGGGAGCTCCTCTCCCCGGCTGCCGCGCTTTGACAAGCGTGGGCACCAACATGCACACACACACACGCACACACGACGACACGTGGCATTGAAACCTGCCTGGACGCGCTTGGCGAGAGGCGTTACGGCAGCACTGAACGGGCCCAAAATGACCGCCACTTTGAACGAAGCCGCGGCGTCCGTTGCATCCGCGCCGGCTATACCGCGCGTCGTAGGCGAGACGTAACAGACCGCCCCGCCGGGAGAAGGAGATCCCGATGGTCAGGGGACTGCATCCGCTGTCCGGAGGGATGTCGCTCGATGATGCTCGTAATCGAACCCGGTCGTCCCTCGACGTTGCTTGAGCGCAGCGCACAGAGAAGGCCTCGTTCTCAGGTTCAGGTTCACACAGGGCACTGCAAAGTGACTTCGGGAGAGTTGCCATTTTTGGTGCTCGTTCCCAGCAAGCGTTAGAACTACGCCGAAACGCAACCGCTCAGTCAGTAAGCACGAGACAACCCTCACTAAGCTCTGCCAGGCTCTTTCCCCTTTTATACTACTGCCTAGTTCCTTACAGTAGTCAAGCAGCACTCAGAACGCGTCCACAAATGAGAAAATTGCACTAGAAAGCACGTCATCACTTTGAAACACTAAACAAAAGCAATATGTTAAAAATCCTGCCTCAGGAAGAAAACATCAGTAACAAACAACTGTGAGGCGGATTCCTACGTTAGGGGCTTCGACTTAAGCCATCGGCGTTACCGTTGAGACTCCCCTTTTTGTAGCGCACCTCAAAGGAATATTGTTGCAAAGCGAGGCTCCAGCGCAGGAGGCGGCCATTTTTGGGAGAGATGGCCTGCAGCCATTGGAGAGGGCGGTGATCCGTCTCAATGATAAACCTCGAGCCGGCTAGGTAGCATGACAATTTCTGAACGGCCCACACGAGACACGCACACTCTTTCTCGGTGGCGCTGTACGCCTGCTCACGACAGGTCAGTTTACGACTAGCATACAGGACGGGGTGTTCCACTTCTCCATTGTCCCTTTGGCACAGTACAACGCCCATGCCTCGCTCACTAGCATCGCACTGAACAACGAACCCTTTTGTGTAGTCTGGCGATCGCAGCACAGGCTGGCTTGTTAGGGCGCTCTTTAGGGCGCTAAAAGCTCTTTCCTTTGTCTCGCTCCAGACGACTGTTTGGGGCTCTGTTTTTCTTAGAGCATCCGTCAGGGGAGCCGCGATATCGGAGTACCTGGGGATGTACCTCTGATAGTAGCCGGCGACACCTAAGAACGACCGAATATCGGTCTTCGTCCGCGGTTGCGGGAAGTCTCGCACAGCGGCCACCTTTATTTCAGAGGGGCGGCGACGACCCTGTCCAATCACGTGACCGAGGTAGACAACCTCGGCCTGTGCTAATTGGCACTTGGGAGCCTTGACTGTCAAGCCCACTTCGCGCAGGCGGGTTAGCACTGCCCGCAAGTGTGCCATATGCTCAGACCAGGATGCGGAGAATATCGCTACGTCGTCTAAATACGGTAAAGCGAATTCTTCCTGTCCCCGCAACACTTTGTCCATGAGGCTTGAAAAGCAGTATGGCGCGTTCTTCAAACCAAAACTCAAAACTTTAGAACGGAATGTTCCCATTGGTGAAATGAACGCCGCATACCTACTAGCCTCTTCTGTAAGTGGAGCCTGCCAATAACCCCTGACAAGATCTAGGGTGGAAATAAACTGAGCGCTACTAACTTTCTCAAGGCGCTCCTCGATGTTAGGGATCGGATAAATTTGATCCTTAGTGATGGAATTAAGCCTGCGGTAGTCGACGCAAGGACGAGGTTCCTTGCCCGGTACCTCAACTAAAATCAAAGGGGAGGTATAATCACTCTCACCCGCCTCAATAACACCGAGCTGTAGCATTTTCTTTACCTCAGCCTCCATAATATCGCGCTGGCGGGGTGACACCCGGTACGCCTTGGATCGTACTGGCTCTGGGGAGGTAAGTTCTATATCATGAGTAAGGACAGAAGTCCTACCAGGCCTCTCAGAAAACTGACCTTGAAACTCTTGTAAGAGTTGGTGTAGTTCGGTTTTCTGCTCAGCCGACAGCGGTGCATTAATGATTAAGTCACTAATGACCTGATCAGTGTCTTCCCTGTTCGTCACTGAGCCTAGTCCCGGAAGCTCGACCGGAAGCTCTTCTAACTTGCCCGTGTCGGGCATTTCTTCTCCAGTACCTGGTGCCTTCAACGCTACAGGCTCAGTTTTATTCAGTTCGGACGTGCTCTGAATATCAGCTTGCTGCACCTCCGACCCTTTCTCATTGTTCGACAACGTCGGCCCCGCAACTACCGCCTTTGCAGCGAGCTCCCGAACTCTCGATCTGGTTAAGGCCTGAACGCTAGCCTCACCAAACAAAAGCCCCTTCTCGCGCAGGAGGTGATCGGACCTGTTCGAAAATAGGTACGGGTACCGGGGGGGCAGCATAGATGACACTGCGGCCTCCGTCTCAATTGCTCCGAAAGGTCCTTCAATAAGCACTTTTGCTACGGGCAGACACACGCTATGAGCTTCCACGGCTTGCTTGATCCATGCGCACTCGCCCGTGAACATATCGGGTTCTACGTAAGAGGGGTGAACTACATCTATTGTATCTGCGGAATCACGAAGCACTCGGCACACTTTCCCGTTCACGAGGAAGTCTCGCATGTAAGGCTCGAGAAGCTTCATGTTCTCGTCAGTGCTACATAATGACAAACACACGACTTCTCTTTTTGTTTCTGGACACTGCGCCGAAAAGTGACCCGGCTTCTGGCACGTATAACACACGCGCGCTTGCCTCCTCTCGAACCGCTTTCTGCGTTCTGCTTCGGCTGCCGCCGTCTCCTTACGTTCGGTCGGACTGCTTTCACTCGCATCCGCACTACGCGTGTCCCCCCTTGCTCTCATGGGTGTGAACTTCGGCCTCTCAGACTTGGAGCCAAATTCACCCTTTTGACCGTCCTTAGCTCCGCGAGCCCGACGCGTCACAAACTCCTCGGCTAGCTCGGCGGCTTTAGCCACTGTACTAACGTCTGGCCTATCCAAGACCCAGTACCGCACGTTCTCAGGTAACCGACTGTAAAACTGTTCCAGCCCGAAACACTGCAGAATTTTCTCGTGGTCACCAAACGCTTTCTCTTCTTTGAGCCACTCCTGCATGTTTGACATAAGCCTGCAGGCAAACTCTGTATATGACTCACTTCTGCCTTTTTCATTTTCCCGAAACTTCCGACGGAACGCCTCCGCTGACAGCCTGTACTTTTTTAGCAGACTCGATTTCACTTGGTCGAAATCCTCTGCCTCCTCTCTCTTCAAGCGAGCGGCTACGTCGGCCGCCTCGCCGGGTAACAAAGTGAGCAAGCGCTGTGGCCACGTTTCCCGAGAGAACCCCTGCTTCTCGCACGTTCGCTCAAAGTTAACCAGGAACAAACCAATGTCCTCTCCAAGCTTAAACGGCCGCATCAGGTCAGTCATTTTGAACGATACCCGTTCTCCTGCACCGTGTGCCTGACTTCCATTACGAGTGCGTTCCATCTCTACCTCGAGACGCTTCATTTCCAAAGCGTGTTGACGGTCGCGCTCTTTCTCTTTTTGCTCTTTACGTTCGCGCTCCTCTTTCTCTTTTTGTTCTTTACGTTCGCGCTCGTCTTTCTCTTTTTCTTTTTGTTCTTTACGTTCGCGCTCGTCTTTCTCTTTTTGTTCTTTACGTTCGCGCTCGTCTTTCTCTTTTTGTTCTTTACGTTCGCGCTCCTCTTTTTGCTCCCTCTCCTCAATTGTCTCAAGGCATTCCGACAGCTCGTCATCCTCAGCCTCCAACTCAAGAATAGCCCTTAGCAGTTCTGGTTTTCTGAGTTTGTCTGAGACATCCAGACCCAACTCTCTTGCAAGCTCCAGCAATTTCGGTTTGCGCAACGACTTCAAATCCATGGCTGCTCCGAATGCTGCTTTCTCTACTGCCTACTATTGTCTTGCCGCAAACTAACCCGGCAGCAACGACAACACAATTACCAGCTCTGTTTCTGACACTAACAAAAGCCTGGCAAAACTCAGAAGAAGAAAGTCCCGCACTCACCAAACCTCGCAGCCAAGAATTCAGCGCAGTCGTTCCGCTGCAGGCAACCAGTCATCACACAGGGCTCGTTGCACTGCTCCCGGATGGTCGTTGTGCTGCTCAGCATACAGTCGACCGCATATCTTCGCTGCTGGCCTCCGTTGTCGGGATCTCACCGCTGGCAACCAGTTGTTGCAAAAGGGTTGCAAGCCCCAAGGGTAGCGTTGGCCTGGCGGCCTGGGGCAAAGCTGGAAACATCCGAAGGTCCCGGCAAAGGATGAGTCGACTGGCAACAGAACAACTTGTTTATTCTGGCATCGCAAAAGAGCAGCCGGTCAGGGCGACCACGTTACTCGAAGGAAGAAATCGAAGTCCCTTTGGCGTCCGGGGCAGCGGCTTTTTTTATACCCTCGGAGTCGAGGGCAAGAAGGAACGGCTTGGGATGAGGCGCCCGATACGGCGACGCTCAGACATGTTCAGACGTGACGTGCGCGTCCGTCGGGCCGGCGCCGGTCAGACCTCCTCGCCTCCCAGTTGGGGAGCTCCTCTCCCCGGCTGCCGCGCTTTGACAAGCGTGGGCACCAACATGCACACACACACACACGCACACACGACGACACGTGGCATTGAAACCTGCCTGGACGCGATTGGCGAGAGGCGTTACGGCAGCACTGAGCGGGCCCAATATGACCGCCACTTTGAACGAAGCCGCGGCGTCCGTTGCATCCGCGCCGGCTATACCGCGCGTCGTAGGCGAGACGTAACAGAAGGTAGAAATTTAGAAGGGGAACCCGGCAGAGCAAACGCGTGAAAGAGACCTCTAGTCTGCGCGACCGCCAGTCATTGCTACTCCAAGGATGCAGAAGATGCTGATATTCGAGAGATGATGTAAAAGCCGAGGCAGCAAATTTCTGAAATACTGTGTAGCTGCGAAACCTCACCGCCGCTGTATATGCACAGGTTGGCAGGACAGCAATAATTGGGCCGCAGAGAGCTTCCCTTGCTAAGTAGTCTGCAACCTCATTAAAGTGAAAGCCCATGTGACCTGGTACCCAAAGCAACCTTACCGAATATAGATGGAGCGGAATCAGGAACTTAAGAGGCGTAATGCCCGAGATTCAGTGGGTGAGGATAATGGACAGAGTCCGTCATAACCTCGACCTGGGAAACGGTAGTTTCTAATTTTCGTAAGGCTAAGATTACTGCTAATAATTCAGCCAGATAAATTGGTGTGGTCAGGAAGACGGAGAGAAAAAGACCGACCCAGTGAAGCCGAAAAATTTCCCACACCTGCCTTTTCGTGATCCTTCGAGGCACCGGTAGCAATAAGAACATGAGAGAGAAAGTAACTTTGGTGATCCTGCAACAAACCCTGAAGAAGAGGAAAGGGCTGCAGCTTTGCATTCGATGGGAAAATGTCATCGAATTCAATCTGGACAGAAGATGAGTTGTTATACATTTGGCGGACATCTGTGGAATGAATGTTCATGGGATCAAGGAGGGACTGCACGAAACATATCCGCGGAGTATGAAAACGAGACCAGGCGGCACTAAAAAGGCGGAAAGTTGACTTAGAGATATTATACTCGAGGCGTGAAGAGGTGTGTCGCACAATTTTATAAATGTTTGCACTGTTAAAAGGCGAAACCTAGGTGATAACGATGGGATTCGCGCCTCAAGGTACATAACAGCATTGGCGACATGTTTTGGAAGCCCTAGACAGAGGCGCAACGCCTCACGCTCCAAGAGCACAAGGGGGCGAAGTTTATAAGCAGGAGCTCCTGAGAATAAAACACAGCCGAACTCCAAAATTGGGCGGACGTACATTTTATGAATCATCAGAAGTGTGTGCCTTCTCATGCCTGACCTAGCACTACAAAGCCTACGCAGGATTCCAATGGCCCGAACTCCTTTTGCAGAAACTTGCTCAATGTGTCGCCGCCAGGATGGAGTAGTGTCGAATATCACTCCGAGATACTTCACCGTCAGAACTTGAGGAATTATGTTATTTCTATAGACCAGGCAAATATTTACAGGAACAGAAACCGGTAATACTAACCATGCTCATTTCTTCACATTGAGGGACAGGTGAATTCTTCCTGACCAGTTGTCAAAAACATTGAGGTAAATTTGCAGGGTTCCATAAAGAGTGTCAATGTCACCTGCTGATGCAAAAAATGTAATATCGTCGGCGGACGCATAAGTTTTCACATTTTGAATGCATGGAATTGAGCTTAGGAAAATGTTAAAAAGAACAGGTGAGAGAACTGATCCTTGCGGTACACCTCCTGTCTGTTGAAATCTCCTTGAGGAAACATCATTTTGGCAGCAATAAAATTCTCTATTTTTCCAAAAAAGCAGAAATCAAGGCTACAAAATAGCTTGGGAAGTTGAGTTCCTGTAATCTGAGTAACAGAGTCGAGTGCTCAACGCTGTCGTATGCTTTACTGGCATCCAAAGTGACAAGCGCAGCGAACTGTTTTCTATTGCGAGCTAATTTAATACGACTCTCTAGGTCAGTATGAGTACACCAAATTGAACAACTCGGCATGAAACCAATTTGAGACGGATTCAAGACAGCATTTTCAGTAATGAATGTCATGACACGGCTGAGAAGGGCCCTTTCCACCAATTTCACTAGGTTCGATGTTACTGAAGTAGGGCGTAAGTTGTCTAAAGTAAAGCCCTCCCCTTGCTTTTTAAGCAATGGAACTATTTCAGCAAGACGCCACTCATGAGGTATTCAAAGACCTTTAATGGAATGGTTGACTAGAGCCAGCAGATCTTCGGGAGATTCATTGAACAAAATTTTGACCATAGATGAAGTGACCTTATAGGAGCCAGGAGCCGCTGGGGATAAGCGCAGAACAATTTGCGACAGCTCAGGCATAAAGACCTCAGTGAAATCACTTGAGGTGCATGTGAATATAGCAGGAGAAGGGAGAGCAGATGTAAAGCGAAGCTCTAGGCCACACACAATGTCCTCTAAGGCCTTGGCGATGTCAGCAGGGGACTGAACGAGGGATTCCATGTTTAAAGTCGGTGGAATCACCTTGTTGCGCCTCATGAAATTAAACAAAGCTCGTTTATTTCCTGATTGCGAAGGGAAATCATAATGATTTGTATTATACTCCACCTATGCACGGGCGACAGTGCGCTTAAATGTTGCTGCAACATACTTATAATCCAACCAGTTTTTTGGGCATTGATTGTTGAGAAGTTAAGTTCTTCCAAGCTGCTTTCCGTCGTCTATATGCACGCGTGCACTCAGCATTCCACCAATTGTTCGCGATTGCACCCTTGGTTCCCTTAACCCAAAATTCAGACTTTTGCCTTTCATGGTCCAGTCCTGAACACAGATGTGTAACCCTGCTTTCGACACTTGTCTCAGCGCAAGCGTCTGAAGTGATTTGGAGAGCTGATTTTAGCGTGTCTTTAAAGCAACTGTAATTTATTAACGTGCGCTGATGTCGCTCAGAAAGAGTTAATTTACACGCAAACTTGAAACTAATCGGTAGATGATCACTGTTTGTTGCACAGTCAACAGGCGCCCAAGACGTAACAGAGACTCCTAGGGAGGAAAAAGTTAAATCTAAGGCAGAGCGGCATTGACTCCGAACAAACGTAGGCAACCCAGAATTATTGCAGATCAAGTTCTCAGAAGCCCAATCAAATAGTCTAGAACCAAAGCTGTCTGTTTTAAACCCCCACGTCACATGGTGCGAATTGAAGTCTCCAAGTAATAAAACCTGAGAGCGGCTACTAGACATGAGTGAGTCAAGGGGCCGGGTGTCATGCACACCAGACGGGAAATATGCATTAGCTACTGTAAAGGGCTGTTGACCTGGGACACTAAGGTCAGCAGCAAGGATTTCGCATTCATTTTCCGCATATTGGAAAGAAATGCATGCCCTATGATAAAACTTTGGAGAGGTGAGAACTAACAACCCTCCCCCTCGCGATGACCGGTCAAGCCGGAACGGACGGTAGTTCTTGAGATGATAATTGAAATTTGTAGTTAGCCATGTTTCCTGTAATGCAATCAAATCTGGTAGAAGCTGATTGCATAGCCAATTTGAATCTGTAAGCTGAGAATATATATAGGCAATTCCACTGGAGTACACTTAAGAAACCTATCTTGGCGGGAGCGCCGCAGCCGCGACTGCCTTTTCTAGAATCCTGGTCTTAGGATTTTGACTAGCGTTACTTTCCTTTGTCTTCGACTGGGGGCAAGATGGACCTTCAATATTCAAAGGAGACCCACTTCGTTTCTGGGCGCGGAGATCAGAGTCCATATCCACACAGTCCATAGAGGATGCGTCCATAACGCTGTTTGGAGGAGAGGCCTGAGAGGTATTTTGTTGCTCATATTGTTTTTGGCCCTGTGGAGCGGAACTGATTACCACAAAAGGAGGAGGAGCTTCCGAAGCCAAAAAAGGCAAGAGCAGAGCGTTGCGCACCTACAGCATATTGGTCAACTAGGTAGCTATTACCTGCGAAATGCACGTGGATACGGTTTCCATAATGCGATCCATTGCATTTGCCCCAGCTTTCTCAACTGCCGCTGTAATAGCCTGGGACCAACTGGCATCCATTATGGGTGGGCACTTGGCGGCCACACTAGAGTAGCCTGAAGCTCTCTCCTTGACTGCGGCAAAAGCTTCTCTCCGCGTGCATCTGTGCTCGTCTATAAGCTCGAGCACCTGAACTTCTTGTGCTCGTGCAGCACAGTCAGGCGAATCAGCAGGGTGAGCACCACTACAAAGACATTTCTCTTGCTGTTCGGGACATTCCTCTCTGCCATGACCTTCCCCACAAGCACAGCAGCGTAAGGCAGGCGTAACGCACGAGGGACGGAGCGTTCGGCGCTTTTCGTTGTCTTCTTCGTTAAGCGCCAGCCTCTGAAGATGCCGGAGCCGAATGCCAGTCTTACAATTGATCTAATGCTTTCTATCTGTTGTTTTCTTTGGCTTAGGTGTAGCCAAAACTCTTTGGATAGCTAGAAATAAATTCGTCAAGATTCGAGCTATAGAACTTACCTCTGGCCATACGTCAGCACACTCACTCATGAGTGCACTCATATCGCCTCATTCGCACTCAAATCCACGTCTGTGAGTGCGAGTGTAAGTGAGTGGTTGTGATTATGAGTGGGCGTGAGTGCGAGTGCGAGTGAGTGGATGTGAGTGTGGGTTGTAATGAGCTTGACTGCGAGTGAGAGGTTGTGAGTGTGAGTGGACGTGGTTTGAGTACGAGTGAATGGATGTGAGCATGGGTGGTCAGGAGTGTGTGAGTGAGTGGATGTGAGTGCGAGTAAGTGGATGTGAGTGTGACTGAGTGGATGTAAGTGCGAGTAAAGATGAGGGGTGAGTGGACATGAGTTATGAGTGGACGTGAGTGCTGAGTGCGCGTGAGTGGCAAGTGGATGTAAGTGGTGAGTGGACGCGACAGCGAAACTGGTCGCGTGTACGTATTTCGAGACGACAGTATCAGCTTAGCTATTTTCATGTGGTGGCAGCTGAGGGAAGCAAATATTCACTACGGAGGGCGCTCGGGGAAGATAAGAGATCACGCAGGTCTCTTTGGACAACCGAAGCAGAGGATTCCGCTGGCACAGGAACAGCGATCTTGCGTTGCTCTTCGCTATTGTAGTTCACCGTTGGCATGGGCGCTGGTCCTTCGCGGGCGCAATGAGCCGCGACGAGTTTTAGCAGATCATTTGATCAAATTTCGCATTGCATCTGTCTCGATGTCTCTTGTCACGCTTATCACAAGGCTCGAGCTCGTATACAAAGCGTTGCAACACTTGCTGCTGAAACGAATGTCCGCTTCTTGGCGATAACTAGCGTACGGTGGGATCTCGAATACTGCAGTGGACACTTAGGTTTTTTCCGTGCCCGGGTGTGCGCATTTTAGAGCTCTGCTCTGGCCGTAATTTTCTGATTCGGCCGGACCCAAGCGAAAACCTGACCGACTTGGCACAGCTCGAACTGCACCAGCTCGGCTCAAGCCCGGAAATAAAGCGAAAGCCAAGTGCGCATTTCAGTAACGACAGAGGGTCTTGTTTCTATAGCATGCACTTGAAGGAGCCCTGTGTGGCAAATAAACCACGACGTTTTTATATCCAAAATGGTAATATTTAATGTTTTAATCTGCGCCAGAAATGACTGTTTCTTGCTGATGGTGATGAAATGGTGCGTCGAATTTCGGCAGCACATAAGAGGCAGCAACGAAATCGGCCGCACTCTTTTTGATAGGCTCGACTTACAGTTTCAACTTAAACGACCGAAGCCAATAGTCACCGAAACCAAGAATCATAGGGGATGTCTTTTTTTTAATTTTGTAGTTTTTATCAATAGCAGATCAATAAATGCAGAAGAAAAAACAACCACATGCCCCCTGTGGGATCCGAACCCACGACCTCCGAATTTCGCGTCTGGTGCTCTACCAACTGAGCTACGGCGACGGCTGTCCAGTCTTCTGCTTACGGGAGTATTTATGCTGCCTGTAACAGAACCTTGAGAGTGTTCACCAGCGCCACCCTCGTCCATTGCAGCGGATGTAGTACGTCCTGTATTAACCGCTAATGCCACGTAGGAACGTGGTCAAACGGTCAGGGTGGAAGCTGTGCGAGAACCCTCTTATGCTACGTATGACATCAGGAATGCCAGATTCGAGGCCCCGTCGCCGTCGCTCAGTTGGTCGAGCACCGAATGCGAAATTCGGAGGCCGGGGGTTCGGATCCCACCGGCGGCATGTGATTGTTTTTTTCTTCTGCGTTTATTATTTTCCGCTTGATAAAAACTACAAAACTAAAAGAAAAGACATCCTCTATGCTCCTTGGTTTCGGTGACTATTGGCTCCCGTAATTTGTCACAACGAGCACCTCTTTCCATTTACATGTCTGCTTAAAGGGACACTGAGGAGAACTCTATGAATTTTTTTTTGTTAGCATAATCTGATAGTTCGGCCGCGGTGGCTCAGTGGTTAGGGCGCTCGACTACTGAGCCGGAGTTCCCGGGTTCGAACCCGACCGCGGCGGCTGCGTTTTTATGGAGGAAAAACGCTAAGGCGCCCGTGTGCTGTGCGATGTCAGCGCACGTTAAAGATCCCCAGGTGGTCGAAATTATTCCGGAGCCCTCCACTACGGCACCTCTTTCTTCCTTTCTTCTTTCACTCCCCCCTTTATCCCTTCCCTTACGGCGCGGTTCAGGTGTCCGCCGATATGCGAGACAGATATTGCGCCATTTCCTTTCCCCAAAAACACCAAAGCACCAAAGCATTTCATGGCTTCGTTGCCGCTTATCCGTGCGCGAAGGATGCATTTATTTCAAAGAAATTTGGATTCGAAGATGAAAAAGTTTTTCCCGCCGCTCTGATTCAAACTCAGGGAACTCTTATGACGCCACGGCAACTCTTATGACGTCTCAGAACGGAATGACGTGACACGTGACGTAAACGCAGACTCCGTGATTTCTAACGGCTAGCGGTGCGGTGCTGCGCAACCTTCCTTTGCCAGCCTCAGAGATTCGCGACGTCCATGAAGTAAGGAAATTCCTCCAAGGTGGCGCCTCTTGTCCTAGGAAGTCATCACGCTTCTACTTGCGAGATTGGCCTGTGGCGGCGATACCTGTATTTTGGTTCTTGCTATTTTCTACATTACAAGAGCTTTGTTTTCAGTAAGAGTGACGTTTTTGTGATCAGGAGCTGCTATTCTATCGATACAAGCCAACTTCAATTTCTCCTCAGTGTCCCTTTAATAGTTCATCGAGCGCCCCGAATCTCGCAGTCTGAATGCCGTCGAAGGCGTCTGGGGTCCAGGCGATCTACAACAGAATGTCTCTGTGTGTTGTCGCCTTTTCGCTTGGGAAAAAACTCCCAAAGAAAAGCAGTACGAGCCAATGAAAGCTAATAAGAATCAAGGTAGGGCGACAGTTTTCATTTCGCCTAAAAGTATCGTGTAAGCGGGTGCTGCTGTTAAAACTAGACTTTTAGTATGGACCTCCTTCACCCCGCGACGTCACGAAGATGCGGTGGCGCTGATGTCAGCAGCGACTTTCGCATGGTAGGCAAAACAGCTACCGCCAGCCGATGCCTACCGCAGCTGCTGCAGCTACCGGCGGCTGCATCATGCCTGAGCACTGCAGAAGCAGCATGTTTTGATCAGCTGCGTCACTATTCGATCCACGTAGTAGCATAAAAGGAAATTTAAATTAGCCCCGATAGGCTTCTCGCGATAAATACCGCTTTAGTAAATTGGCTAACGGGGAATGGGCCGCGGTACTAAAGCGCGAAGTCTGGGATTCGATCGGCACTGCCACTCAATGTACTTAATAGCATGTAAGTTACTGCGTTCATTCACCTGAAAACATCAGCATAGTACGCTTATAACTGCGCAAGAAAAAAAGCACGTATGTAGCTGCGCACGCATTTATCACCTGAGCCGGTGTGCACGGGGCCCCCGCCGGCAGGTTCACTCGCCCCCAAGGAACGCGTTCTTTTGTTAATAGCACAGCATGTTTTAATGGCACGTTTTATGGCATTTGATATTTACTTGAAAGTGTTTGTTAATATGACCGACGTAATTATTTGATTCGAGTAGAAAGAAATCTGGCAAGTTCATGCGCGGTCACGTTGGCGTGCTTAAAATAGCGTACCTTAAGTGTGCTAAAAGCCACATGCTTTTTCATTGCATCATGCATGTGTCATGTTTCATGATGCAGTCCATGACCGCGAAGCTTGTTTGGAAACAAGCAGCCGCAGGCGTGCTGCTAACAGACATGTCGAGATTGAGAGGGGGCGCGGCAATGAAAAGTGTTTTCGTTATTTATGCACGCGATATGAAACTAAATTTGGTGCAAATATGAAATTGCTACGCTAGTTTCAGTAATGCCTTTTATTTTTAGCTATACCTGGTGCAGTTCTTGGGTAATTATAATTAACACCCTCGTCAAGTCACCTCAAGGACTTAAATAATTGAGTAGAAAGTGTGCAAATTTTTTATGCCAGCATGTTCACAAAGCCCTGTTCTGCATATGACGCTATTACTTCTTTTTTTAGACGGTCATGTACTTATGCATGCATAGTTACGTGAAAACGTTTCTTACAAAAATAACGAACATAACACGGCACGTGTAGGGAAAAAAAATCGGGAGATAAATTACACTCCTCAACGTCTCAGGAATCGTTTGCGACAAATAGAATCATTCTATTTTCATGCGTTACGACATTACGAAGGTGTGAGTGATGCCAATCGCAGAAAATGTGAAAGGTCAGAAAACGAACCTTGACGTTTACTTCCTCGTTTTTGGCCTCTTCGCTTGCGCTTTGGTCAAAGAAATGCGGCCCTGAACTCAAAGAAAGCCTCAAAGAAATTACCTCACAATTTTCGACGACCACGCATCTCGAAAGCGTACTTTATAAATTTCTACTGAATATTCAGCTATAATTTTTCGTCACGAAACAGAACACCCCAGCGCTAAGAAAGAAAATATTTCCTGAAATCAAAAATTTTCACCAAATCGACCAGTTCAACAAGGGGAGAAGTCGGCCTGGCTGGTGCGTGATCCTGCGGATAAAAACAGCGCTTAAGCGGGACAGCTAGAGGAGAATAAGAAGACGACGCTGTCCCCACTTTTCGCACAGCACGACACCTACATATGTCAGCAGACGGTGAGCGCACGTCTGCTCCGCCGAAAGATCGCCAGCACATCATCTCACTACTGCTCCGAAGCAAAATCATTCTGGCTAGAGCAGAGTGTCAACAACTTCTTATTTTATTCAATGCCTAGCGTAAAAATCAACGGCAGAAACGCTTTCTGTTTACTACTAGCCATATATACAATACACAGTGGCGAACTATTTCTCTGAATACGCCACACGTGGCCAACGCGAGCTGGTGTACTTCAAGAAATTACTAAGCTGTAAACATCAACCATTGCTGTGATTCGTAGAAACTGATAAAGCGCCTACAAGCCTTGAAAACCCGCGCTCAACACCGCTCTGCGACGACACTCCCTGGCCTTTTGCCTACCACGAGCCCGCTAGCGACTGCAGCGCCACCTCGTTTGTTTACAAACATGCAGGAGGTCGCAGACATACACAAAGGCATAGCGTACACTATAAAATAGCGTGCTTCGTACTGCGCATGCGCTAAACGCTATTCCAAACCGAGGTTTAGCGTGCGTGCTCTTGCGTACGCTAGGAAAAATAGCGTTGTCAAGATGGCGGCGCCCACGTCCCCCGCTTCGGAGAGAATTCGCCAATGTTATTGGGTTTTTAGGCATATTAATTGCTTTACATGGCACACGTGATATTAGCTTTGCCTCGCCTCGCCAACAGCATTAAGAAAGAAGGATAAACTTTCCCAAATTTCGATTCTGTGTAACGATTCCGCAGCTCTTAACCCTAACAAGACAGAGCCGACTGTGGATTGCCTTGATTTGGATTCTTAAGGAAATGTAGTCACAGCCTTGCCAAAAGTAGCCATTTCGCCGGTTAACTGGTCTGTGTAGGATATTCTAGAGCACTGTATCTAGGCTAACCACCAAGCCCGTCGCAGCAACGCTGCGTCGCAGTGCTCGTATCGCGTGTGTGCGTTGACATCGTGGTCGTACTTCTCAGATGGCAGCCACCGTGTTGACAGCGCATAGAGTATGCGTTGCTGTTCACGCTCGTGCATCATCACGGCTTCGATGTCGTCCCAGCTTAAAAACGCTAGGCAGTAGGGGTCCGAAAGGATGCTAGTACGCACCATGACGTTATTAAGAGCCTCGCTCGGTTCGGTTACCTAAAAAAAGTCGGGTCCTACCTCCACTGTGCAGAGCACGAACCATTTGGCCACGCAACCGGCTATCTGCGTGATGCGACTTGGATAACCTTGGTCATGCCTCTGCTAAATAGAAAAAACTTTGTCGCAACATATTTTCACAATTTAACACCAGATGGCGCCACTGCAACCTACGCTATCGTTGCGTTCAGGTTGGCATACGATAAACTAAAAGTGGTCGTGCAACCTCCTCTGCTACCTCCCGCTAAATGCTTGCGTATAGTGCACGCAAGCGCTCATACGCTACACTCATACGCTATACCGAGACGGCAGCGAAGAAAAAAACAGTCAACATAGCCGAAAACCTGACGAGAAGAAAACAGGAAACTAAGGGCGGGGGGAGACGACAAGTCCTCGTCTGGGTGAAGACAAGACCGCTTGTTGAAACGTTGGCAAGAATTCTGAGGCTTTCGCCTCCCTTGTTCACTTTGTGAGTGTCAAAACACCATCCGCTTGCACTCTCTCTACCACACATTCTTCTGCCGATTTTACACATGAAAGTAAAAACTACAGCTCTATAATATCTTGCATATTTAGCAATTCCATCATTTGAAATGAATGTTTTAATTATCCCTCATCTTTAGGCTCCATTCTGGCCGTTGAGAGGAGATTGGAAGGGGGGGGGGGGGGGGCGCTACGCTGAAACTTGGCTCCCCCTCATGGACTCATGGAGAACCCTGCGCACGTTTATAGACACCGTACAAAAATGTGTGTAAGCAGCTTAGCTGCTGACGCTAAACAGGCACTCATTGTTTCAGGAGCAAGCGCAGGAGCACACGTGCGTAACATTGGTTCGGTACAAGGGATGTGCGTGAGAAGTGACCACTTTCTTCTAACATTTAAACTGTGAAAATTGGCCAACAGCCTGACAGAGCCTGGGCGGCGTACCACCAGTACGCCCACCAGTACCACCGTACCACCAGTACCACCAAAGATGTACATCTTTGCGACTAGGGCTGTGCCAGTGGATCCACGAGCCCAGTCTGCCGCGGCAGTAAATCTCTTAATCCTTCCGATGTCAGCAAACAAGGAAAGAGACTTTTTAGTAACCGCGAATGAGAGTGAATGTTTGTGAGTGCGAGTGAGTGTTTGTGAGTGCGAGTAAGTGGTTGTGAGAGCGAATGGTTATGAGTGTGAGTGAGTGGATGTGAGTAGACATGAGTGCGAGTGTGAGTGTACATGAGTGTGAATGAGTGGTTGTCAGTGCGAGTGGACGTGAGTGCGAGTGAGTGTTTGTGAGTGGATGCAAGTGCGAGTGGTCATGAGCGCGAGTGTTAGTGAGTGGTTGTCAGTGCAAGTGGACATGAGTGCGAGTGCGAGTGGACGTGAGTGTGAATGGGTGGATGTGAGTGGCAGTCACCGTGACTGTGAGCGTGACTTAGCCACCTCTCATGGTGCCGAGGTATACCTCTGTCCAAATGTATACCTTTATTAGTAATTCTTTGTTTCAGCTCCGCAATCCGCGGGGTCGTCGTTTTGTTCCCGTTTCTCAGTCTTTTTATTTTACGCTTGGAATGAATAATATCTCGATTTATCGTAGTATTCAGGCGTTGTTTTCGAACTGCTTTTAAAGGGGCCAAGTGCTCTGTACAGTACTTTGCAGTCTCCAGGAAACGTTGCCATGAAAGTTGTCATGAAAACGTCACAAGGCCGCCGAGGCGAGCGCTGCAAACAATGTTCTTTGAAAAATAAAGCCTCGTTAGATCAGTTGCTCTGATATTTTGTTTTTCGCTCAATTAGCCGAAAATGCTGTAAGCGCTTCAGTAGAAGCAGACAAAACGGCCGCAACGGCATATTCAAAGGGCCCGCGCTTCTTGCAACGCTTGCCTCGGCGGCCTTGTCGTGACGTTTTCCACTGCAAAAAGAGATGGCGCCACCGTCGCACAATACCGAAAATTGACGTCGTCTGCGGGTTTTGGTTCGCCGATCTCTACGTTGACGATTACGTTTTCGCATCATGCACGGCTCGACTAAGTAAGTACCGTTGTCAAACTTGCTACGATACAAAAATTACCATAGTACGCAAGCCATGTGTGCAGTTTCACCGCAAATGAGCCAGCGGTTGAGGCGGGGAAATTTTTGAAAGTCTTCACGATAACTGTATAACGTTACTGCACTGTTCTGCGCTACCTGAGATCCCAGTGAGCGGTTGAAACGATACGAGACACACTTCCCACTTGTGTGTCCATAAGTCGTGTGCCCTTCGAATAGAGGAAGTGTACTCAATATGCCAGCCAGCTCGCGTGGCATTAAGCTCGCCCATAAGCTCTGTGCAAGTAATCGTAATGTTAAGAGGGAAAAAAAAAATAGCTGCGGTTTAAATACTGATGAACCTGGTTAGAGAGCGAAAGCTGTGGTGTATCGGGCAAGTAGACGCGGCTTGGCGTGTGTAACGCTGAGCGCGTTCCGCACACTCGATAGGCAGCGCGCCCACCCTGCCACCTTGGAAGGGTGGGCGCGCCGTTGATCGAGGATGGTCATCCAATGAACACTGCGGCCTGTTGCTGCAGTGCCGCGTGTCTGCTGCAACGTTATCAGCGCTAACGCCACATCATTCTCTTACCACCACCGCGTACCTCAAAGCGCGAATGAGGCTACTGACCCAAGAAGCCAGTTATGCGCGCCTTTCCTTTCCTAAAAATAATCATTGTCTAGAACGTTGTCAACGCCAATGAGCACAATGAACGCCGACGTCCTATAGAATAATAATAATAATTGGTTTTTCTGGGGAAAGGAAATGGCGCAGTATCTCTCACATATATCGTTGGACACCTGAACCGCGCCGTAAGGGAATGGATAAAGGAGGGAGTGAAAGAAGAAAGGAAGAAAGAGGTGCCGTAGTGGTGGGCTCCGAAATAATTTCGGCCACCTGGGGATCTTTAACGTGCACTGGCATCGCACAGCACACGGGCACCTTAGCGTTTAGCCTCCATAAAAACGCAACCGCCTCGATCGGGTTCGAACCCGTCCTATAGAAAAGAGGCGAGCGCTAATTGGTTTCGGTGGCGACGGCGGCTGGGTGACGTCATAGCTTCACGTGGTTTCTCCTCGGTTCAAGTTCAAACTCGCGCGCACGGCGAAGAAGCTACGGGAGGGGGGCAGTAGAACTTTCGCTTTAAAAATATATATTCTCGCAGCAAAGATGTGCGCAGCTATGTCTAACCACCGTGCCTACAATGTGTATAGATGTATCACCAAGCTAACGCTGCTGCAATGCTTCGAGTGCTAAAATCTTTACAAAGAATGAGTGAAGCACGCTTCCCTGTTCGCCCTGCGTACAGTGGCTAACGTATAGAATTGTATAGGATTTCTAGAAATGTACCCTACGTTCATCATGACGCGAGGGATGGATGGATGGATGGAAAACTTTATTTGGTCCTGCAAGTAGTGATAATTAACCTCTAAGTGGACCGTTCCCACGTCGGGACCGGAAGGCCGAGTCTCACGCGGCCACGTCGTGAGCCTGCTGGACAGCCCAGAATTGTTCATCCAGGTCCGGGCTGCGAAGTGCAGCCTCCCACCTGCCTGGACGCGTCCTTGATCGCCGAGTCTGACGTCGTTTGCGGGTTCTGGTTCGCCGATCTTTACGTACACGATTACGTTTTCGCATCATGCACGGCTGAATTCTTTATTCTTCAATTCTTTCGCAAGACCAGAGCATATGTTCTAGACGCGAGGGAAAGGCAAGCTAAAGAGATTGTTGCTGGTGGTGCCATCTGTCATTGATGCGTGTTATTTGGTCGCCAACAAAAACAAAAAGGAACTACGATATTTGCGCTTGCACCTTTTTCTTTTGTTTTTTAAACATTTTGACCAGAATATGAATAACTTTTCAGTTTGATCAATTCTTCATACTATTGTACCTGGTACCACAAAATTCTTATGCAATCGCAGAAGCTGAACCGCGCGTTTTGAGGCAGAAAATTTTGTTGCAACATACAGTAATGATTTGTGAACGTCTTTTTAGTACATTGAGTTTTTTGCTCGTTCATAGTGATTAGCAGGCGTTTCTTTCAGATATGGTGTGCAACATCTTTGACTTCACCTAATTTCTATTTAATGTGGTCACCCGCCACATTAAAATTGTGTCAAAATTGTGAAAAATAAATTGTGTTGGCGTTCTGAGACCGGTACAAGAATGAATGGGCTCGCAACTTACGCGATTTGCGTGCTATGAATCGTCAAGATGCAATTGTTGCAGATTTTGACGTCTCGTGCTGCGCTGCTCCCGCCACAGGATCATTAATAATAATAATAATAATAATAATAATAATAATTGGTTTCGGGGGAAAAGAAATGGCGCAGTATCTGTCTCATATATCGTTGGACACCTGACCCGCGCCGTAAGGGAAGGGATAAAGGAGGGAGTGAAAGAAGAAAGGAAGAAGAGGTGCCTTAGTGGAGGGCTCCGGAATAATTTCGACCACCTGCGGATCTTTAACGTGCACTGACATCGCACAGCACACGGGCGCCTTAGCGTTTTTCCTCCATAAAAACGCAGCCGCCGCGGTCGGGTTCGAACCCGGGAACTCCGGATCAGTAGTCGAGCGCCCTAACCACTGAGCCACCGCGGCGGGGCCAGGATCATTGAAAAGTGCATTTTTCAGCATGAAATAATTACCCGACGGCAATGGCCTTGACATCGTTCAATAGCACCTCGTATTCTTCGTGGCGTCGGTGGTTCAGTGGTAGAATACTCGCCTGCCACGCGGGTGGCCCGGGTTCGATTCCCGGCCGACGCATTTTTTTCTTTTTGTTGCAAATGTTCTTTTTATGCACAATTCTTTTTTATTTCTTTTTCATTTTTCAGATTCCTGGAATTTACTATTGGAAGAACTGCCGTATTTATGCACATACGTCGCACTGTGCGTTATTTTTACCCTTCGTTTCAGCGACTTGGTTCACTTCAGCTTCCTAAATTAGCGCGCGCAACGCTACTGACAGTACGTAAAATAAATCAGACCACAAGAAAGTTCCATGTATGGCCTCTAGCTTGCCATGGTTATTGGCAATATAGTGTGTAGAGAAGCCGTCAATACTGTTACAACGAGAAAGGGCGTCCAGTTATGGTTTATAGCAAGTCACACCCCTAACAATTAAAAAAATAAACGATCGCTCATTAATGTGAACATGAGAACACAGATAGGTAAACCGGTTCAAAAGCTTGCAAAATGGTCTCAGAACAGCGCTAATATATAGTGGTGCTTTCGAAACAAAAGCCTTACCAGTGCCCAAACTGCCAGCGAAAGCGAAACACCTCTTTCGTGTGTTCAAATTTCTTATTTATCAAAGTCAAAGACAAATTTATTTCAGCATCAACGTCCACTGGACACGTGTGATGTTGAGGAGCGGCAAGCATAGAGCCTAAAAAGGCTCGACAAAGGCCTGCACCCCGTTTGCAGGTGGCAGAGCGATGCAGAAGCTGATACGATAAAAATGCATGCAAGTTGCACAAAGCAAGCAAGAAATAAAAAAGCACATGGCAGCAAAAACAAAACTAAGCACAAGTACATCAACATTAAGCCAGGAATTACAATGGAAGTGAAATAAAGCAGAAAAATGAGCGGTAAAGCTGGCTGTAAGGTAAGGCTGATACAATGGAATTTCACAAGATAGGAATCTTGGAAAAAACGATAATATAGATGTAAAATAGAATCACAGAGAGGTTATAGAAAGTGGAGAGTAGATTGTAGGAAATTAGCAAAATGTTCAGAAATTTAATACACTCAGTAAGGCGTACCATAGCATCTGGTGACCGTAATTTGTTCACTTGTATGGTAATTAACTGCCAATGCTCTGTTTCTTCTGTTCTAGACACTGTGCCGTAATTTCATAGCTGCAAGTTCTCTGAAATAAGGGTCGTTATTTTTCATCGAGGTCTGGTAAAATGAAGCAGACACTGAAGGAATTTGGTAACGGGATGAGGTTCAGTTTTTCAAAAATGTGCTTCGGTGTGTGCACCGTGAACCTCATTCGAAATGATGTGCACTGCTTTCGTAACTTGCGTATTTTGAAGACACCACAAACACGAAGGCGTTCATGTTTGTGTTGTCTTCCTCCCGTGCTCGTCTCTTTTGCGCTACATTTTATTCAAATTGTCTAGGTTGGTAGCAGTAGTCGTACCCACAACTAAGTAACAATATCTTAGCGTAGAAAAAAAAAGAGGCTATGATAAAACACTAATTTTATGTTTTGGGGTAAAAGGAATCGCAGGCGCGATAACATCTCAACACTGCGAGATAATTTGGAGAACGTCATTTGAACGTAAGCGTTCCACGAGATGTTTTCTTGGAAAGAACACCGAGACTTTTGACGACGGATATTTCTATTGTGGATCCAGCTAGGCTAAGATTTAAGTTTACGTTTAGTGGCTTGTTTTTTTGGGGTGGAATAGAACTCCTTTCGTTTTAGAGACATATGTAATTAAAGAGTTTACTATGCTCCAATTTGCTAACAGCATAAGCACATCAATGGCTTTAGATTCGAGCTCACTCAAGCTAGGTCCTGGAAAGAATAAACTTGTGTCGTCGGCATATATGATAAATTTATTGTCGTCGTTAATTTTTATTCTGTCATTTATGCACATGAAAACAAAGTTCACAGACAAATTGTTCATTCTTCATCTCCACAAACGCTTGTGTGAAGTACACACATACTGCATGTGCTAGTGTGCGGGAACCCAGAATTACAAACAGAAGAAAGAAATATATCTCCTCAGTCTCAGCTGACAATACATGAACAATGCACGAAAAGGAAAATAACCATCCACATATACGTCACTTATGCATCAAAGAATGGCTTTTTTTCATCCTCAGAAATATTTCATTGTGTCAGTACGGTTACTGAGTGCTTGGGCAACAAAATGATGTACAATATGAATTTGAATTTATAGAAATGTCACATGTGTCTATATCTGTAACAGTTTGCAGATTGACTACTGCGTTGTTTCATTAGCAAAGAAGTCATAAGGAAAACAACTAAAAACAAGCATTAGAACTTACGGGCATATGTTTAAAACTGCACTAGTCCGTGTCTCCTCACAAGCATTGATACCAGGACACACTGTTGGCTCACATCAGCGGTCTTCAATTCGTTTACTAAACGTTCGCTACACGCTACAGTGCACTGCTACGGGTGCCATGGAGACCTTAGAGAAAATTATAATTACATAACTAATAGCTGATTTGCCTATCCGCACCCAATATACAATTAGTTGAATATAAAAAAATTATAAAATAGAAGGCGTGATACGCTGCTAGATTCCCTGAAGCTGGAAGACATTTGCGGGGCTATACTAATGTCCTTTGGGAACGTAGTGACATCATAAGGACATGCAGAGGATACATCCTCAGCACTTACTTTATACAAGTAGGCAGCCTTCATTGGTTTTTATAGCCCCTCTGAACAGCGTAGCAATATTTTGGTGGCGAGTTGTTGATCAGCGAAGCTGACTAAATAAGTAATGCGATTGGATAATCGCTGCCCTTAGTAAAAGTGTGCAGGGTTAGTTAGTGGTGTTCTTTTTTAAAAGGTAACATGTTGCTCCCCCTTAAAGGGTACAAAACCGTATCAGACTAATAGGGGACCTAGCAGTAGTAGAAAAACATATCATAACACAAATAAAGTAATCAAAATCGATACAGCAAATACAAAATGTGTTACACCAGTACGCATTTGTATTAGAATTTTCGTTATGGTGCGGAAATTTAACAACGTTTTTTCTTCCATATTTCGCAGCATTTTTTTTTCAGACTCGCGCAAAAGAAGTTAGCGACGTGCATATAATGAACTTATCAAACTGAAAAGCACTGAATCACTAGTTTCCGCAACGTTGTAATTGGAATTCCTACTCTAGATTTAAAACCCGAGACGATGACTAATATTAAAGATTCGGTCGCCTGCGCAAATTACAACAAATAATCTGGTTCGGTATACTATAACGATTTCAAGAATCGATTCCATTTTTGGATTTCCCGCCCTTCGCCATTGGCTGAAGCGACGTCATGTTCAAGGCTTCAGCCAATAATAACCAAGAGCGAACGCGGGGCGCGTCGTCAATTCAACCAATAGAGAAAGGCCGGAAATTCAAAAATGGCATGGAATATCGGTTGGGGAATCGTTATCCCACCCCTGGATTTCTCCACACCGCGGCCCTATTTTCAAACTGAGTCAAGTGTGGGATACCCTCAGTGGTGCAACTAGGGGGATGCGAATCGCACCTTATGCAGCGCTGACAGGGGGGTGCCACTTCGGTGCGTTAAAGGGGGGAAGTGGGGTGAGAATTGAGAGGACCGAGGCATGTGGACAA
Organism: Amblyomma americanum; assembly: GCF_052857255.1. NCBI lineage: Eukaryota > Metazoa > Arthropoda > Arachnida > Ixodida > Ixodidae > Amblyomma > Amblyomma americanum. The sequence goes on along the minus strand of NC_135499.1, from coordinate 101,276,870 downwards.
AGAAGGGGTGCATGGGGGGAGGTTGGCTCGCTGGGCCACCGCGCCGGTTCTAGAATCTGGATTCCCTGTGAGCTATAGCTTTGCTATTCTGATTTATTTATTTATTTATTTATTTATTGGTTGTTGATTGGTTGATTGTTTGTCTGATTGATTGTTTGATTGATTGATTGATTGATTGATTGAAATAACTATTATCGAACAGAGAAGGCTGGGGTCGCCATCCGCTTAGACGACGGCTCGCAGCTCTTGGGCCCGGGTGGCGTCTTCAGCCAGTTGGATGACAGTAAACACCTTTAGCATACCGTGTTACCAGTACCGGTACCGTATACCGGGGACCCACCCACCACGAATGGGCATGTGCAGATCGCCTCGAGGGCGCGCGCCAGGTACTGTTGGGACTCCCAGGCCTCGGATCCCACCGCTGCCACCGGTTGTTGTGGCGCAAAGGTTCACTCGAACCCGGGCTCATTCGGGTAGCGTGTCCGAGACTTCGGGCTGACGAAAGATGGCACCCGAAGGTAGGGAAAACGAAAAACAAGCAGGTTTACTGGCACTTTGAAGAAACTTATTTACATAATTTAGCAAGGAGCAAACAGTCACAAAATAAAAGTTCATAGCGTCGAGCGACTGGATGAGCCTTGTCGTCAGGGCTCAGAGCGTTCGTTCTGCCTCAGGATGCTCGTTAAATACACTAAGGCTCCGCCCCTTTCACTAGGCGGAGGCCAATTGAACACGAGGCACCGATCGGGAGAGTGACACAGCACATATTACGCGGAGCACCGTGGGAATGGGCGAGGAGGTTTCGGAGGTCCGCTGCTACTTCGCCCCCAGCTGCACATGTCCATCGAAAACATCGGTGCGGCGCCTTGGCTACAACTTCGGCGGGCTCTCCTTGCGGTCGGGATGGCACTTGTCAGACACGGTTAATTAAAGGAAGGCGCGGTCCCCTCTTCCCTCCGTCGTCTTCTCCATCCTGGGTCGCGTCTCGCGACAAACCTACCAAAGGAAAGGTCACTCCCCCCTCTTCAAGAGCGGGGGAAAGATTCCGCAGGCAGCTAGTTCCCAGCAAATCTTTTTTTTTTTTTCGTGGGGTCCTAGTGGGGTCCAGCGACCTGTCGGAATTGACCGCGTGATCATCCCGGTCGATGAAATCTTCGTTTTAATGCTCTTCGGCTGGTGTTCATCCCACTCATAACAGTACCCGGCAGCTGCACGCACTTCTGCCGCATCGGGACGAATCAGCGCCTGCTCACTGGCAGTGGGCGGGATCCCGGTACTCCGGTAACGGTAGCACTGTTCGCTAAAAGTGTCTGGTGCCACCCGAGCATGGGACAAACGGCCGTGCAGCGCTATGTGACAAAGCGAAACGGCCAAACTATCCGCTGACGGGACGCGCTTAGTGAGCACGTGCGTATTCTAGCCAGTTTCATCACTTCGCTTCGTCACACTTGTCCGATGCTCGGGTTACAGTGTAAAGAACTGGCCGAGTATACACCCTCCCCAGTCTCGACGCGCATTGCAGAAGTGGTACACGAAAGCCTATGTTTTTTTTTTCCTATGGACAAGACTTGTTTTCCTCTTAGACACGATTTCTACTTATTCTGTGGTGGTGATGATATACGATCGTTTCATCTCCCATCATGATTTCACTCGATGTTTAGGTAAAAGAAGAAAGGACGGATATCGTTAGGAAGCCCAGAAATGTGCTTTGCGACTCAGGGCTTCAGAACTTTGCTCAGGTATTCGGACAAGTGACGCACTCCACGAGGTTTCATAAGAGAGGCTTTTTTTTTTTATTATGAACCGAAAAAAAAACTTATATACCGCCCATCGCACTTCAGATCTCAATGGCCGATTCTGCAGCCTTTTCTTTAGCTACGGCATTGCACCAGAAATGATACAAACAAAACAAACAAAAGCAGAGAGCCAAACATCACGCACAACAGCCATTAGCCATTTTAACGTGCTCTGGACAGTACCCAAAAAAAACAGGGCCAGTTTCTGAGAATCCATAGGTTCGTTTCTGAACCTCCTAAGTGCTACCGCCCCGACGTCCCTTCGACAGGGTCGAGAAGCCAACCCCGTAAAAACATTGTCCCCACAGTTCGACTGAGCAGACACGAAACCGGACACCGCGACGCCGACTGAGGGCCGTTTGCGCCTCGCATTTCCGGACTGCCCTTCCCACCACAGGACCGCCAGAACGAAGGCCCGGCGTGCTCTCCTTTCCCATTTTCTCCCCGCCGTGACGCTTTTCTTTTCTTTCTTTTTCCTGCACTGTCCACCGACCGACACGCGTGACCTGGAATTCGGGACAGTGGTCTATAGTTCACTTCTGTCGCCATGTGGCGCATGACAAGAAACAAATGGCTGCATTTTTTTTTTCAGAAAAATAAAATGCCCGGCGGTACAAGAGGTTCAGTCTGCGAACCTCCTTATCTGTGCCGTGTATTGCCATAACTACTCGGATATACGGAGCGACGATTACGTGCGTGCAGGCGCAGTGCCAGCGTGAAATGGGGCAACCGTGCTGTGAAAATGCCTGTATTGGACAATCTTCCTCTTTGTTTCGTGAAAGATGGTATTAAGCAATGGAAAGCCCAGTCCCTGTTCTATTTGAATCTGGAAAAGAGCGATTGAAGAATTATATCATGCAGAAAGGTAGTTTTCGTCACCCGAAATGCATTTAAATTATCGTCATTTCCATACGCCCTTTGTTTAAACTTTGAATGTTGTTGGAACAAATGTTAAGCCAGGCGTTGAAACGCCGGTGCCTTTGAGGTGCGTGGGAGATCAACTAGAACCTAAATCCACCGGAAAAACACACTCTGTTATCTGTAGTTAAACAAAAAAAATGAGCTGTCCGAAATTCCTGATAACTATAAGGGACCGGTCACGTGACCGACATAAAATTGTTTTGTTTTTTTCTGAGGAAAGGAAATGACTCAAGATGGCCTAATTACATTCACATTCTACATATATACATCCTGACAGGATACGCGAAGACGGTTTACCCGCTCCCGAACAGGCCTAAGTCGCCGCCAACATGAAAAAAAAAAATGGCCCCTTTCATGTGTACACAACAACCGTTTTCTTTCGAACCTCCCAAGCAACCACAGATATCCGTCGGACGTCCGAGATAGATCCGAACGTGAAGCCCCTACAATATTCACTGTCCACAAAACAAGGCTGAAGCTTCCGTGCATCTCGTGTTCCCTTCGCAGCTGGACTGGACGCCCTTTCCGCGGCGCCCCATCGAGCAGACCAACAGCGAGGACGACTGCCTCTACCTGAACGTGTGGCAGCCCCTGGACGAGCTTCGGGAGGACTACTCCTGCGACGCCTGCGGCCGGCCCCCGCTGCCCGCCGTGGTGGTGCTGCACGGGGGCCTCTTCCAGTACGGCGGCGGCGGCGGTCCGTACGCCTTCTACGACGGCAAGTACCTGGCGGCCGCCTGGAACGCCGTGGTGGTGGTGCCGGCGTACCGCGTCGGCGTCTTCGGCTTCCTCAACGCCGCGCTGCCCGAGGCGCCCGGAAACGTCGGCATCCGGGACCAGATCGCCGCCCTGCAGTGGGTGCGCGCCAACGTGCACCTGTTCGGAGCCTCCCCTTCGCAGGTGCGAAAATGGGGGCTGCGGCACAGAAAATGTTGCCACTCGTATCGACCCTACTCTATTCTCGCCAATAACTAAATTTCCACAAAAATAAGTACGTGTATAAAACGTGCATTTTACCATTAGTCGACTCTTTTACACAGAGCATGAATCGGTATTTATTTATTTATTTATTTATTTATTTATTTATTTATTTATTTATTTATTTATTTATTTATTCCAAATTCCCGTGTTGGAGTATTACGTGTGGCCCAGGTGGGTCGTTAAAACATTTTTTTTTTCAGTAAACGCCTAGAAGTGTGCTGGATGTGTGTGGCGAACTGCATCGGCAGGATGGCAGTTGTAGTCCGTGGCTGTCTGGGCAAACAAAGCATTAAGATGCGCAGTAGTATGTGTACATGGTGGGACTGCTTTACCGCGATTAAGGCGGTGAAAAAAGCGGCGAGCAGGCATGATAATACACTTTCCAATTGTTCAGAGGTAAACATTCATGAAACAAATGTACATACTGATGCTGCGGACATAACTTTCATGAGCCGCGGCAGTGGCTCGTGGTTTGGTGTTCGGCTGCTGACCCGAAAGACGCGGCCGGGTTCGATCCTGGTGCCGGCGGTCGCATTTCGGTAGAGGCGCAATGCTAGACTCTCGTGTAGCGTGCGATGTCACTGCACGCTCAAGAACCCCAGGTGGTAGAAATTGTTCGAAACCCTCAACTACGGTGCCCCGCATAGCCCGAGCCATTTTGAGACGTTGAACCCCATAAAACCAATAACAATACATTTACTTTCCAGGTGAAGGGCGCCGAAAGAAAAAAAAATATCAGTAGGTCTGCAGAAATGCACGGTAGAGATGCATTCCTGCGCACGATTATCGACAGACGGAAATGAATAATTCAGAGTGCTTAATTACGCCCGATGCTGCGTAAATAGCGAAAATATGCAAGAGCAAGCGGCAATGTTGCTGCGTTTTCCTATATCTCTTTCTTTTTCACCCCTTCCATGCACGTATGGCCCTGACAGCTCACCAGAAGTGAAACTACAAGTCAAGTCAACGAAAAATACAAGTGAAGAAAAAAAGCGGCCTTTCCCCGTCAAATGGCTCTCTTCCAGCCAATGGCGTCGGCTGATTGTCATGAACATGCTAGCGTGAGAATGCATGGAGTGGCAGATGAAAGGGGATAGTCCCCTCATACTCCTGCAATGTTGGGGATAGCCCCTACCTACACTGACACTCCACTCCCTGCATTTTCACGCTACTCATGCTAGCAGCTTCATGAGAATCTGCCGACGCCATTGGCTGGAAAAGGGTCCCGGAAAAGGCGCTTTTTTCTTAACTTGCAGACGCCTACAGAGGGGGGTTTCAAATCGCCTGGTGGTGTCTTGCGGCCACGCATCATGACAATGATTAGGGCAAGACGGAGTTGGTTTTTGAGGAAAGAATATGGTGCAGTAATTGTCTCACCTCGCATCTCGGTGGATACCCGAACCGCGCCATGAGGGAAGGGAGGAAGGTGGGAGTGAAATAAGGGAAAGAAAGAGGTGCCCGTAGTGGAGGGCTTCCGGAATAATTTAGACCACCTGGGTATCTTTAGCGAGCACTGACATGGCACAGCACACGGGGGGCCTTTGCGTTTCGCCTCCATCGAAACGCGGCTGCCGCGGCCGGGTTCAAACCCGAAAACTCAGGCTCAGTAGTCGAGCGCCCTAACCACTGAGCCACCGCGGCGGGTCGAAGAGCACAAAAATCGCTTTTTGCAATATTATTATGTTACCTCTCCTCCTATCCTCCCTCCCTGTCCCTCACCTCTTTCATTTCATTTCTCCATCCTGCCTGCTATACTTTACTTCCGCTGCCCCAGCTCAGTTGCTTCAGTATCGATGGTAGATGCCGGAGCTAGCAAAAATCTTTTCCTTTCTTTTTTATTATTATTCAATAAAACCACTACTACTATTATTATTATCTGTAAGGGGGAGGCCAGGAATGCATTTGTGCGTTAATTCTTTTCGGAAAGACTGTATTGACGTAACTTCCTCTCTCAAACATACTGGCAAAACCCTTCCTGTTGAAGGACTCTAATGTTGGACGCCTGTCGAAACGGCTGATTGCTAAGCGACTGTGTTACCAGCCAATTAGTGATAATCGACAGAAAACAAGGTTTCATCGCCACTCTGGGGCACGGGCCCAGTTTTACAGCAAAAAATACATTTTCGAAAATCATAATTTCTACAAATTTCAGGTACGAATTAAGCCGTCAGATACAGCTGCCAGACATCGAACTCTTAGATCAAGATTTAAAAGCAGACCGCAGCGATGGCATCGTGGTTGGAGCACCCCCCGCGCATGTGGGAGGTGCGGGGTTCGATCCCCAGTGCCGCCAGACACCCACCGGTGATGCAATGGGTACCCGCTTTCCCGTGCCTGGCGCTCGGCTTCGTTAGGGTCAAATGTCCGGGAAATGGGTCTTTGACCACACGTGAGTAGAAGAAAAAAACCTTGTCATGGTGCTCTTTGGTCAAAGATGCCCTTGTGGCATCAAAATATATCAGCATCATCAAAATTTGAAAGCGATACCGGCATCGAAGCACGCTAGCAGCTACGAACTTGCGGCTTAGAGCATGGACGCGAACGCGAAAAACGCAATGTGGAGGCCAAGAATGCATGGCAGGTGAACAGTGGCATGGGATAGACGAGACCCGACCGCGGCGGCTGTGTTTTTATGGAATCAGAACGCTAAGGCGCCCGTGTGCTGTGCGATGTCAGTGCAGGTTAAAGATCCCCAGGTGGTCGAAATTATTCCGGAGCCCTCCACTACAGCACCTCTTTCGTCCTTTCTTCTTTCACTCCCTCCTTTGTCCCTTCCCTTACGGCGCGGTTAAGGTGTCTGTCGATATATGAGACAGATACTGCGCCATTTCGCCCCCCCCCCCCCCCAAAAAAAACACACAATTATGGGTCAAGAATGCATCAAAAGTCAAAGCAGACGAGTTCCGAGGTCGTCAGCGGGAACTCTAGCCGGCTGCGGTTCCCGTATACAGGTCACCTTGCTGGGCCACGAGGCCGGAGCGGCATCCGTCGGTTACCACTTGCTATCCAACCGCAGCGCGGAGTACTTCCAGCGGGCCGTGCTGATGGCCGGTTCCCCTTACGCGCCCTACCCCAACAACAGCGGCAGTGCCGCAGAGGAGAACGTGCGGGAGCTGGCACGCACTCTGCGCTGCCCGGACTCCTCGGCGGGCCGCGCGGCCGTCGCCTGCCTCAGGTCGCGCTCAGTCAGGGCCACGCTGGAAGCGGCCGACGGCCTCGAGTTCGGGCCCAGCTTCCTGTCGCCTGAAGGTAGGCCTGCGATGGAAGTCGCTCAACAATGGTGAAATTGGAGAGAGCGAAAGGAACCCTTTCCGGCAGATATTGACGGTTTATGCGAAGCACATCAACATCCGGCCACATGACCAGCGCCAGGAACGCGACCGTGCGCCCGTTGCGATATATAGCTCACATTGCCACAAAGTCTGTCGTTACTGCAGGTCTTATCCATCAGCAAAAGATCACTGGCAGCATGGCGACAGCTGTCTCCGAGTTTAGCACGTCACGCGGCAGATCGTATACGTTCATCACAAATTTGTAAAGCGATGTAAAGGCATAAAAGGGAATAATTACATATAGTGCAGACGTATCTCATCTCCTTTAGTCCACGAAAATAAATGAAATGAAATGCAAGAGGTCTCCCAGTGTAGTGAATTCCTGAACATACCAGTGATGTGGCCACTGCGTCTACATCATAAGACCCAGCATTGTCCAGTGTGAGACTCAATGGCACGAGATATATGACTCTGATTGGTCGCAATTGTGGGCGCAGAGTTAGAACTTGTCCGGTACCATTAAGTGGGACAAGAGATGGATTCTTACCTTTACGGCACAGCTCTTTGCGTTGCGGTGGGATGAAGAGTCTGGAAGTTTTCATATATGTCAGCGATAAAGCTTTAAGGCTTAGAATAAACATATATTCATTACTTTTTTGTTCTAGTGAAAATCAGCGAGGCACATGTAAAGTGCTATAGAAAGTAACTGCGCGTTGTTTTTCATCGTCTTACCAATGCAGTGACATTAGGTGGAGGCGAGAGAGTTATAGTGACAACGACATCAACAATAACAATAATACGAACAGGAAACACCTCGATCATTTCCCACGCCTAATTCTAAGCCTCACGTCCGTTTCATTTCACCGCTACCTCGACGAGTGAGCAGCAACGCACCAAGAACAAGAAGCGGCAGTGGTACTCCAGAATCCTCCCCGGATGAGCGCACACTTCAGGCCACTGGACCTCGTGGCCGGCTACACCCGCAACGAGGGGGCCCCCTACGTGCTGGAGATGCTTCGCCACTCGCGTCTGCACTTCAACGACGAGACTCGCGGGGGAGACGTGCTCGCCCCGCTCGTCGACTGGCTCCAGCGCCACGGTGTCCGCGAGCCGAACGAGGTCCTCGACTTCTACGGGCTGCGCGCGCCCGAGTTCGCCGCCAAGAGCGGCACGGACGTGCTCGTGCCCCTGGAAGAGCTGCTGGGCGACATGCACGTCTACTGCCCGGTCAACTACCTGGTCGAGGAGGCCACGGCGCTGGGCAGCCGTGTGTTTGCGTACGAGTTCGCGCAGCTTCCCTACTACCGCTGGTGGGCCCGATGGCAGGGCGTGCCGCAGTTATTGGACCTGGTGTACGCGTCGGGCCTGGTGCGCGCCATCCAGCACGAGTACGGCCTAGACCACAAGGAGCTCGTCTTCTCGCAGGACATGGCGGCTGCGTTCGCCGCCTTCGTCTGGAACGGGTCAGTAATTAACGCCTCACTAACGACATGTAATGCAATGCGCCTTTTTCGCGACATGTTGCGCCCTCTCCCAAGTGCGCGAAAATTCGTATGCTAAAGAGACGACTAGAGGTAAACAAATGACTGTGAGCACCTCAGGCGCGATCCGCTTCTACGAGGCACCATGCTGCTCATGCGCAATACAATTAAGCTAATAATTTGTTTCAACCAGTACTGGAGCTTGGGAGAGGGCAGAGATGGCGAGGGGCCCATGCGCATAGCGGACGTGTGAAAATGGCGCGAATTCACGGTCGGCCGCTTGTTTGGAGCAGTTACAACGGACACTGGAACCTCGGTACGTTGAACCTTGAATAGCAGGGGCAGCAGCGGCCGGGTCCCTTTAATGTGTGAGTGTGGACGAAACTGGTAAATTGATGCAATATTTCAACTTCCAAGGTTGGAATACAGAGATTGAAGAAAACCAGCATAGGAGCGGCGCCAAGCTGTGCATAACATACCGCCAGAAACGAAGGTTTTGCATAACCTCTTCGATGTGATACAGCAAAACCGCAGGTTATACGAACGCAGACAGTGAGGTCTTTCGCGTGCTCTTGGAAACTTCCCATCGCCTCTCGTTACCAATGGGCCTTAGCTTTACTCTGAGTTCGCTGCTACTTGAGATTGTTTGGAAACATTATAAAAATGACAGGAATACCAATGACGATAAAGCACTGTTCTCGTTATCCATTTCGCTCGTAAAGCAAATTAAGCAGCTGACAAAAATTAGCTACGTTTACATGAACTCAACAGAAATCGATCGAGTTGACTCCTTTCTGACGGAAAATGAGAAAAAAAATCGAGTTTTTTTTTATTCGAGATGTTCGCCATTAAGAATAGTGAGTGGAGTACTGCAGTCGCGGCTTTTCCTCCTCAAAAATTGCTCTTTCTCTCGAATAATCAACTCGACCCGCGTTCTGTTGAATTCACATAAACGTAGCAATTGACTCGATCATCAGTGTTACAGGGTTGCGTCAAGACCGAAATAGCTCGACGGGGACGTGCCCATGTTATGGCGTGCATCAAAGGTGTCTGTGGCTGTCTGTTTCTTCCATGTGCAAGCGCCGCGACACTACACAGAACTATCGGATGTTCCGCATGGCAAACAGTGTGTCAGTGGCTTGCCGCAGAAGTTTTAGCTGAATGCCCTGCGCAAAGTTTGTACTTGTTCGAGTAGCAAGACTTCAATTGTGCGCGTCGTCTCCGTGCTTCGTTGCACTGCGCCCAGCTCAAGGCAATGGCTCTTCCATTTTTCGCGTTCTTTGACGGTCACAGTTGCGTCATACCGGCCTCACTAAGCCACTCTTCGCTGCTGTGAGTAAGGTCACACCTTTCATTTCAACAATGTGGTTGAGAACTCAGCTAGCTCAGCGGCGGAAAGCGTCTGGGGAAATGGGCAGTACGGGTGACCGCCAGGTGCTGATGATGATAATACCATCCCCAGAGCACTACCGGTATCAATGCGCGGCAAGTTTGCGCCTGTGCAGACGACGCGAGTCACGCAGGTTTTGATAAGGCAACGCGGCAGGCGAAGCATTTCGCGCAGTGGTTGATAATCGCCGGTGCACGTAGTACGCGATGCGTTAGCTTTCTCGTTAAAACAGGAAGTGTCCTGGCGCAAAATCCGGCTAAATCGTAGTGTTGGCAGAACAGAAATAAAAATTCCGACAAAACCGTGTATAGACGATCGATCGTACCTTAACTCATTCATTAAAACCTTGAGATAAAAGGCTAAGGGCGCATAGTTAGTGCCGGCTCTCCTTTACCTAAACCAAGCCACTAAAGCGATAAGACAAAGAATTAAGCCTAGTTTTATGCTGGCCCACTCCCTTTCTGTCAGACCTTGCGGAATCATTGCAAATTCAGCTGTTTGCAGCAGTATTTTGCTTTCGTCTCCCGTTCTTGGCTCTGCAGCGAGCCGCCACCAGAGTCGAACTGGACCCGGTGGGAGACCTTCCACCGTGGGTCGCTGGTCTTCGTGGGAAGCGAGAACGGCAGCTACGCCGTGGCGGCCTCCATGCCGCACGAGAGGAACTGCGCCTTCTGGATGAGGTTCCTCAATCCTCTTCCCGCGACCACCGCCAGTACAGCCGTGACGCCGTAGTCCATGCTCTCATGAGTGGAAAAGCGCTATAACCGCTCGCAGAGAGCGTTGCAACGAGGCGTAAGGGTAACGCAGAGAGCTAGAACGGAACTGCATTTGGATCAGAACATTACTCCAGCCCCCATCGAATATTCGACACAGCGTTACACGCGCTAGAGCATGTTAACAGAGTTTAGAATCGCTCACGTATCTTTGCAGTATATATTCTTAAATTGCAGTACGTAGTTTAGAACAACATTCGAGAACTACATCAGCAGGCCGACCTTTGTAGAACAGCCTTGTCTTGTGGTAAATTAAAAGCAACGCATGGCAGTATAATTCCCGCGTGGCTGGAAGTTGTTGAAGGAATCACATAAGTGGCTATTGCTCTTTGGTTACCAACGTGAGCTATAATTAAAGTCTACGGACACTAGTACATGATGGAAATACACTACTGCTCGCAGAGTAGAACTTATGGAAACAATAAGACAACAAGGTTCTTTGTCCTCCTTTGACGTGCACATAATTTGGCAGTGGGCGTCATAGCAGGCAGCTTCTTCGACGCTGGGCGATACATGTACAGTTGTTGCGGCGAACAGAAACGTGAACTTTAGACACACATAAGCTTTTATGCACATAGCAAAGAACACGCCAGGGCCTGTCTGGTCGGGTACAGTTCAACAGCACATTAAGCAGAAAATACGCCGCTCAAACATAACTGACCTAATATACTCGCATAGTCGTTTGGTATTAGTAATGCCGTAGAAGTAATTTTTTTCACTTGCGTGGAATGTAGGACTAGTTGATAGTTGTTTATCATGTAATAGAGCCCAACAAGACCTGTTTTCTTTTCATTGTCCAGTCTTATTGTACACTGCATTAATGTTCATTTTGTCTCCTCAAAAAGTCTTATAAATTAGTGCTGGGCTTCCCTGACTAGCCTGGTATAGTTCTGTTTCAAGAAACATCTGCTTTCTGGGCAGGAGCACTGAAAATACTGCACTCCAGGAGCCTTAATAAAACCTTCACTGCATGTACTACTTCCATTTTCTTTTGGTCAACATGTTTAAAAAGATGCATGTAAACCAGTGAGTTAGTTCACAGAAGCCCTGTGAGGTGATCTGCTGAACGTTTCCCATGAGAAAATCATCAAAAGCTTCTTGTGTAAACTTTCCTCATATGCGGTACCAGGTCGGTACAGGCTAAAGATACCTTAAACAAACTGCACCTGAAATCATGGTATATATTGAAAAACTACATATGCTCTGTCAATACCCTGGCACACACATACACAAATAAAGGCTCAAGCACTCATTGTTTATTAAAGCAGATTTATTTTTTGACAGAAGCAACGGTGCAGATGCATCAAACAAATCAAAGCCCGAATTCAGCCCACTCAGCCTCACATTCGAGGTAGTCCACAAGCAGATGCCACCACACTGCAGTTAACAATGCCAGATCGTTGCACAGCCAAGATGGCAAACAGCATTGATTGAAATACACACTCAGCTAAGCTAAAAGGAAGACAAGACAATCTAGAAGTAGTAATGACTGGTGTCAAACGTAAACTTCATCTGAAACACAACAATAGGAACTTGAATTCAAAGTAAACTTCAACATGTGAGCCACAAATGTTCCAGATCTGCTAGAATTGCCCTCGTACTGAATCTGTTGTCATAACTGCCTTGCATGCCTTGAAGCAACAGCTACACACAAGGCACACTCCAGCATCTTCACAATGAACAGACTATTGACCAAACATGTCAAGCCACAATCAGCCTAGCTTAGCTGATGCAGTTCAAGTGACAGGACAGTTGGTAGCTCTTCAGTTTTTGTATTTTAGCTTCACCAATATATATGTGAATATAGTCAGAATTGGTTGTTAATAAACTTCTCCAAATCTGGCCCCACGCTAGCCCTGAATTCAGCTAAAGGCCTTGAAATGCTAGTAAACCAATGCTCTGCTACAGCAGCTCACCAGCAAAGACTCACTGCAGTGCTAGTTAAAGAGAAGTGCAAGGTTTTCTGCACAATTAACAAATAAGGAGCGCCACTGACGCAGCAGGTATTTGAAAAAATTCAAAGGGCAATGTGAAGAAAGGAAAAGTCTGCTTCAGTGCAGTGTTGGGACAGCTTTAGCTTGTACAGCCACAGATGCTTACTCTATAGCCTAGAAGCCCAAGAAAGTGCTGTGGTTGAGGACTTGCATGCTCCCAGTGACATCAGAGCAACTGATGCAGCAAAGCTGTAGCCCTGAAATTGCACAAGTGAGAACAAAAAGCTCACCTTTCTTTTAGTTCAGCAGCTGGAAAATTTGTGGCTAATGAAAAAAACCTAACAGACTAGAAATAAATAATAGGCAGGGGAAGAGAAAGGAAGTCTTAAAAATACGCAGATTTGGATTTTACATGATCACTGGCATCCCATCAGCCACGCCATTCAAAATTAGCACATGCACCATCAAAAGCCCTGTAGGCCTGCTACCCTTAAAGCGTAAAAAAAAAATCACAAATGCTAATAGGAAGAAAATAAGAAGGCTAATATATGAGGTGCACATGCCAGAACATGCGCTCTTTACGTGAAAAAAATGCTTACATAACTTCAAGAAGTCACTTCATCCTTAAGAGTTAGTCACAAAACATCATGAGCAATGTCCTAGTCACCCACTCCACTCAAGTGAACTGCTGTTGGTACGCTGATCCTGAGAATTTTTCATGAGGCTGGCAATATTATATGAGAACATTCCACAAACAAAACGGCATGAAAATTATGCTTCTGTGCTGAAAAATAATATTACTCTCCAGTGTTCAGAACGGACGTTCAGAATAAGATCAAATCATTTAGACAAGTGTGCGCTACTCATGCTACTGTGAGCATAAACATTAAATCTTCAAAAGACCAAGTACGTAGTGGTGCTTGAAAAACCACACAGCAAAATAATGCAAACCCGACTGAACATAAAGGAATGCTTCACATGGTGGATTCAAAACACAGGTCCTGAAAAACATTTGCAAATACATCTCTCTCTTGTCTACTTCCATGTACGAAACACAGTGCTAAGGAAGCTTCTACACTAACATTTAAAATTGACCCACACTGCCCCTTCACAACCAGTGATCCTGTCTCAAGCGAAATGTTCTCGACTCTCTCATAATATAAACACACGTCCACTTGTCTAAACATGCAGTCGATGCAAATGAATATTGAAGGAAAAAGGATGCTGGAAATGTCTGGTGAAAAATTTAATGCTTCTCAGTTACAAGTTCGTCCCAGGTTACAAAAATTAAGCTTTCAGCCAAGATCGTTCTAATGGCATTTACCACCTTAGCAATGTTGCTAGTTCAGGATAACTTCACTTAAGGTATATTAGCACAAACAGAACAACATTCTCAACACATCTGCAAGTTGGCACTTCAACTATATGATGTGAATTTCAAGAAAAAATTGCTATGAAACTTGTTCTGTGTTCCATATCAATGATCCCAAACATGACTATTCTGAAAGACATCCTTACAATGCTCTAGATGCAGCTTTCACATCATTCTCCTTCACACATAGCACTCTTAAGCCCAAGCACACGTGACATTGCATAAGCGCAAGGCCTATTTTTCCTTTCATAAAATCAAAATATAAAAATTCCATGTCAATCACTTGTATAACAGCTATGCCACTCAACAAAAGCAATGTACAAATTTGCAGGACAATCAGGAGGCGATGCAAAAATAAAGAGGCTGTTGCATGAAACCTACACTTCCAAGGAAATTACCTTCGATGTATTCCTGCAAAAACTATAGCTCCTTTGTTTGCCAGCCTTTCTTTATTTGCTTTGAAAGTCAAATTTAGGAGCAGCAAGATTCCGTTATTCGTCCGGCTTACGTTTATCACATCCTTGCAGATTAATGTGAGTGATGTACATCAAAGCAAAGCAGCAATAAATGTTTTACAGTCTTTTCAGCATATTGGGGAAGTGAAATGCAGTTAACCTTTGAAAACATTTTTTAAACTGCCCTCCAGGTTTACTCAGTGTCATAAGGGGCATGTAGCAGTGTCAGAAACATTACTTGACATTTATACTTAGTTGGCCTGTAAACTGCACAAGGCTCTTAAGGTGTGGAATAACAGATTGAACCCAACACCAAAAAACATGCTGAGTAACCCAATTAAGTGAAGTTGGCTGCTACTTTCCCTGTCGATGTTTGCATGCCTTTTCTATCTCCCCACACAGATTACAATCATTGTGAAAAAAACAAAAGTTGCTGTTCAGAAGTACATGCACAGCAGCTCAAACTGCAAGCATTATCTGATGCTTGTAAGATGAGTCCTTGAACACACAGCCTGCACACTAAAAGCAACAATGCATATCACAGAGCACGGAAGCAAGAATTGTTGGTACCAGAACCCCATGCCCAAAACAAAAAATGAAAAGTGACTTAGCGACAGAGAGGCTTTGCATATAAAACATAAGTCATAAATCACTGTCATCATTGACACCACCGCTTTAGAAAATCATACAGCAAAATATGTGGGTACAAAAATTAAAAAAAAAAGGTGCCACTTGTTCTATGAAGTGGCAATCAAAGCACTACGATATGCCAAGGCATAACCATACAATAACATTCTGTTGCTGCAGGAAGCAGGAGCAAACGAGTAAGCCAGTGTGAGGAAAACACGTAACCTCTTTCATCACCTGTTGCAAATAAATGATGGCAACAACCAAGAACTTCTCAAGGCCAGCAGATAAGGCAGTATCACTTCTAGCCCTCATTAACCCTGTGCTAACAAGCAGCAGTAGAAACAACGTAACTCCACCAAAGCTCACCGGAAGAAGCAGTGGAAGTCCCACCGACATATAACTGGTTAGTGCCCACAGCCAAAAACACACTGGCAGTGCAGCAGTGTAATAAAGGAGCAGCAACGAAACTCATCTGCATTGAAGGACGAGTTGTCAACCCACTGAGGAGCCTGCATGATACAAGTGCCAGCAGTGGCGGTGCTCGTACGAGCTCATGCAGTGCATGGTCATACAAGCTCACATGATGCTCATACGAACATATATACTGCTTGTATGGGTCGTAAAGGCTCAAACGAGGCTTATACGAACACCCTCCGAGTGGCATGCAGGCAGTGGGTCTACTTGTAAAACTTGATCTCGGTCTCGACGACGTCCTTGAAGAGCTCCTGCAGCTCCTGCACATTGCTGGGGCCGTCCAGGTAGCTGTCCACCTCTCGCATGCACTTGGCCTCCAGCTCAGTCAGGAGGGCATGCAGCTCTTTGCCCGCTGCACTGCCCGCCTGGATAGACTGCAGAGCCTGCTCATGGTGCCGGTACAGGGTGTGGCGCCGGTCGACGGTGAACGCAAAACGCGGCTTGGTCTGTGTGTCAAACGTAGTGACAGAGGGCGTCAGCGGTGCAATGGCAATGCATTAAACCATGTATTCCTGAGGGAGTGAACCTCATTAAATTAAAAAAGTGAAGCTCAAAAAATCCTTCTTCAAGGACATCACAATAATCGTCTATAATCAACCCATCTATAACCAACACGTCTAAAACCAGCAAAATATTTTGCCATTCAAAGTGTGACTTTTGGAAGATCATAGCTGTATTTGTACTGGGTTTCATACTAGTACTACTGGTTTTCCTACTGGTCCCATATGCATGGACAATATGATTTGCATTGCATTTCCTTATTGGCAGCATGCTTGTGATAATGTTTCCTTACTGCCTGTCCCATACGGTCCCTTCATGTTGTGCAAATAATAATTTGCGCCGCATGCTTGAGAAACACTGCATGCAGTAAAATATACCTTTGCGGGGTCGTGCTCGAAAATAGGCGACACAATGTGGCGCGAAGGAAGCACTTGCTCGCAGAAGATGAACGGCTTAAACACCGAGCGTGCCGGGTCAGGAGTGCCCGTGAACCAGTGGCAGCAGAGCCTCTGGCTCGAGGCGGGTGTCAGCACGGAGACCTGTCAAAGAATGAGATAACATTTCCATTTGACAAATGCAAACATCTCAACATCCCCTGTCCTAGATTCACTATCGTTATTCACTTCATAAAACTTTACTAGAGCCTAGAATACCTAAGCTCAACGTAAGTGGTGGTAAAGAGACGATTACATGCTAGGTTCTGATGAATTGAAACAGCATGGCACAGGGATGAGTTTTTCAGCCACAATAAGCCCGTGTTCTAAGCGTTTACAACAAGGGTATGCACATGCAAGTCTGCAGGCCTTTGCCACACAACCACTGTACAATGCCATTAGACCATGTGCAAGGAAAAACTATCCACATATTGATGGTCCTAATGGTTTCGCACTACAAAGCAAGCAGAACAGTACAGCACTGACAAGAAGTTGTGTACAGTGCTTCTCAAAAGTTCCCATGCCACTTCACGTGGAATGAAAAAAGTTGTTCTGCTCTGCCATAAAGCTTCTTTTGCACTTCTGGCACTTGATACACAAGACAGCGAATGAAAATGCCCTTCTGTATAAATTTCAAAGCTTTCTGAAACCAGTGTACAACTTGTTCCGGCACAGTTTTCGGTACAGATAAGCTACAATTTTTTGGTGGTCTCTCACGCTATAGTGGGCTATCAAACTGAATTTTCCAGAGCAGAGTGGGCCTAGGCCATGCAGCCAGTTATGTGACACATTAGCAAGAGCCAGCAAATTATTTCTGAGAAATCGTAAAGGCCACATCGCAAATTATACTTTCTGCTTGCATTGATGTGTAATAGTTTTTACGTTACCACACCAGCTTGACCAGCCACTGACTAACATCTCAAAGATTTGCTATCAACTCTTCCCTGTTAGCTAACTAGTTTTCAAGAAGGCTGCAGTGCTCTCTGTAGCATTCAATGCAAACCAGCCTGCCGATACTAGCTACAGCTATAGCACTAGCAAAGAGTTGCCAAGAAAAAATAACTACTGTAGTCGACATCATTCAACTTGCACACACATCCTTTAACCCTTTGTGGGACAATGGGACACATGCATCCTACTTTGTTCCCGATACTAGAGGCAGTGGGACACAGCAGTCCCACTTGTGCTGTGTACCTGTTTAAAAATGATTTCAGCCACATCCACTAGATGAGGCTACCAAGTTGAGACCTTAAAACTTTGCTCTTATTTTCAGGCGCGTCGTAAGTTTTTGGCTATATTCGACCTGGCAAGAAAACAACCAGAATGCCCATTGAATTATTCCTTTTTTCTGCATCGAGAAGGACAGCTTTAGATCACGATGTGCACTTGTTCCGAAGAAAATAGTTGGACATTTAATGACCGAATATTGAGTGGTAATTCTGAAACATTGTATGAAGAATTTGTTCTTGGGCACCAGATCATCATGCCAAACATTCAGAACTTCCAGCAGCAAGAACTCCTTCTGAATGAACATGGAGGGTAAAAGAAATAGCCAAACATGGTTAGTGTCTCGGGTGAAGTACGTCTCATCGGCAAAGAACACGACCCTGTGAAAGTCAAACAAAGGTGTAGACGGCACTGGTACTTCCCGATGAGAAAAGTGCGAACAAGTTCAACAACAAGCGAACAAGCGTGAACAAGTTGATGAAACGGTTAGAAGAAACTAAAGGATTGAGGAAACCCATGCAGGTCAATGCAACATATAAGGCCCATTTTCTTTATCCCGATTTAGTGCCAATGGGACAAATATGTACCACTTTTTTTCACTTAACTATTTGTACTAAAATTGTGAAATTTGTTGAGAACCACTTCTGTGCACCTCATCTGCCAGTGCAAACAAAAATTTTTCATCAGTTTGGCAAAGAATATATGTTGTCCAAAAAAAGGATAAAGTCTACATCGAAATGAGCCGCAGGAGATTAACACCACACTATGCACTCTTTAGAAATGTTGGGACTGGATTCACACATGCTCTTTTTGGACTGCACATGCACAACCAGTTATCAGGTCAAGAACGAAGAATAGAGCTCCACAGCATGGAAGGACATGTGGGCACACCAACCACTTAATCGTTTACCTGACTGGCAGCAGTTGGCCGCTTGTGGTCAGTGCCCCGACAGATCCCGCTATCCTGATCCCTCAGCACTGTTGTCATTGAGCTCACGTCAAAGTCACCTGTCAACGTAGAGAGTGACAGGTGAAGCCTATAAGGAGAACAACCTTTTTCAAACAACGACAATAGGGAGATTAAGGATTATTCCTAATATAATATGGTGGACAAGGAGTTTTTCACTATTTCCTGCCAAGCTACACAGAGCATTAAACCACTTCTCCCAGTACACTTCCAAACTGGCTTAAAGCTCCAGTTCCAACACAGGAAGAATTAAGCGACATTGCAGCAAGGAAGCACAGTTAGGATGAATTAATGCAAGCCTGTGAGACCTCACAGAAAAAAAAACGTGACAATTGAAGTAGCATTTTTGAAAATATGACATATGGTTCAGAAACAGCCTCATGAGTACAAATATGCAGCCCCATGAACAAAACTGCTGCATTTCCAGTTTACCACATTACATACAGCATTGGTGAGTGCTTTAGTTAGGGCTATATTTTTTACTTCTTACTCCCACAGGACAGTTGCCTGCATCAAAAGCATGCATAACCAGACGAACTTTGGATGAAAGATGTGTGACGCCATGCATTTTCGATATCCTTATCTAAAATATGACTAAGGCTAAGGAGAAGGTATTACAAGAAGATGCACTACACATCAACACCTAACTAAGGATTGCGCCTAGTGAAATACGAAATAAGCAGTAAATGTCTGCAACCTATCGTAAATCTGAAAGATGCGGCCAAAAAGGAACAAGTCTGCTACATGTTCGATGGTGGTATTAATGATGTTCACAAACAAAAGTAAACACCTGAGGAGGAGCACATGGTCTGCAACCAAAGAAGGACTGCTAAATGAATGAAAACCAGCTTCTTCAAAGCAAACATCTGAAGAACGTGTTTTGAAGAATAATGAAGACGAGCAATGAGGACATTTGTTTTTCTTGCCATACAGTGCCTCCAGTGGAGGGGGAAAGAAAAAGCGCCATACAAAGTTTCAAACCACCAAAGTCCTAAATGCAGCCCCCTTGAAAAAAAAGCTGTTACTTCCCTCTGAAAATAAAAGCAAGTGCTAAGCAAAGTGACAAGCAATAAACTGCCTGTGCAAACTTAAAGCAAAAGTTTTGCTTTGTGCCAACATAATATTCACTATGCTGCTTCACAGCACTCTACAAAAAGGCTCAAATATACAAAGAAAATCTCAAATGGTGACACTGCAGTTAGACCAATATTCAAGGGCATTTTAGAGAAGCAATACAGCCTTCTTTCCACATGGCTGATTTACAGCCATGTAATAGTGAACATCCTTTAATTCTTTTGGCTAAGTGTGCCAGAGATATTGTAAAATGGTGACTGGAGAAGAAAAAAAAAATGAGAACAAGAGATAAATGAGTGTCCTGCCTTAATATTAAAACTAGCAGCATGGCTTTGCCAGTACAATAATTAAGCTAGCTGGACTGAAATGCTACAGCATCAATCGTTGAGTAACGGAATTATGATGAGGTAAAACAATGCGACAGAGAGGGGTAGAAAACGTACAAATGACATAGCCAAAGCCTTACATTCAGCTTATGCACTGGAAACTTTTGCTTTCCTGATGAAAATAATAAAGGGGTGGGGGTGGGGGGGACATGCAAAAAGAAACAAGGCTTGTAATACACTAGTTGAAATTAAACCTAATTGTACATTAATGCACAACTACTTTTTTTTCTGTGTTTTCAAGAAAAATGCTTGTAGCTCTCATTGCTGACATTTTTCTTCAAATATTGCAGGTTTATAGCCACAATTATGGCCAAGGGTTTTTAATCCAGCAGTCATGCACAGGGAGGAGCTCCCCAAGACCAACTGTTCTTTCTGAATGTAATGCGATGAGAGGTTTACTGTTGTTCTGTAAGCACTTCTGGCTAACCAGAATCAGAAAGAAAAAAGGGGCTCAAATGCATATTTTGCTGTCCAATTTTGATTATGAGACCGGTAAGCCAATGGGGTTAATTTCCTCACACAGTATTGTAGTATATACCAGTTATCTTCCATATCTTGCATTCCTTCAAGATATCTATAAAAGTACACTTGCATGCCTGTGAATCGATAAAAGGTTAGATGCGGAGCAGAGTGGCTGAAAGGATGGTGCATACAAGTGCTTTTCTACTAAGCACCCACATGACCTTGCAAAAGGCACCACTGCTTAGACTAATGCATCGTATCATACACAACTGCTAGGAAGTCAGGCTTCAGAGGTGAGGAGAGGGGAATGTACCTGGCTTCCTGTGGACACAAAGGCACCCAAGGACATGCAAATCCCGCTAGGCTTGTCCCTGAGCACCCTCATCATTTCCCGTTCGCCAATGCCTTCCTCTACAAGTGCAGGAAAACAGAAAAGAAGGATGCAGAAATGAGAGGGAAAACCTGCCAGCTGAGTATCTGCACGTGATATCTACTGGCCTAGCAAAATACTTGCGCAAAACAAATTACTGTACAAAGCAAAGACATCAACATGTTTGCAGAGGTCGGCATGTGAGCACATGTGGGCCATGCAATGTTTGCGCAAATGAAAACTATAAGATGCATGAGTGCATGGTATTCTTCCATAAAGCGATCCCTTTATGCATGCTTTGATGCAGACACACTGCAAATCAAATGCAATAGACTTTCCATGTCACTTTTTCACTCTCTGACTAAGCAGTGAGGCTAGCATCCTTATGCTACAGTCATACTGCATTTTCAATAGCAAGTTTCGTCCACATGATGACCCCCGATTTGGGTAGTGAAAACATTTTGCCCACACAGCGACACTTAACTTATTGAAAATATACTGCACAAATCTGTGATCACAAAACAGAAATGGTGAGATTCAAAAGCACTACTACTGTGCAGGTTGTGATCATGTGAGGTGACAATCTGCAAGGCAGATTTCTAATTAAAACAACAAAAATTGCAAATATGTCACAGCTTATTAAGCCCACCTGCCCCAAACAGTGCAATTCTCAAAATAAGCTGACAACACCAAGCCAGCAGGAACAACCAAACTTAATTTTGTATGAACAGGCTAAAGCACCTCCATCCATACTGGCAAAATATAAAAGGTCTGTAGTTTGTAGTAATAAAAAAAAAAGAAAAATGAAAGCTAAGAAAGCAGGCTCACAAAGCACAAAAACATCAAGTTTGTATCCAACAATGAAAAATGTGACATGTGATAATGTGATGTAATAACTACTAGACTCAGATGTACGCAGGAGCGGAAAAAAAAATGAAAGAGAGCACACAAAATTTTCAAGGGGCACACCTTTTGCAGACAGCTTTTCAAGAAGCTTCTTTCCGCACGTGTAGCGGCGATCAACCTCCCCATCGCTGAATGCCAGCCTGAAATTCAGCTCTCCCCGACTGTCGTCCCAGTATCCCAGCTTCTTGGCTTCCTCCTTAAGTCCCTGGCTGCAAAGGTCGATCTTAGTCTCAATAGAGAGGCAGTTCGAGATGTTCCTGCAACCACCTGTGCGAGAACAGAAAGTGGAATGGTGTGCAGTCAAAGAATCTGTAAGACAACCTTCGCAATTCACAAACACTGTCCTCATTGTCTTTGCAAGGCAGGAATCACCTCAGTCACACGATACTACAAAGCTGAGATCCAAGTGCTGCCAAGCTACCTATCAGTTTCTCAGACGGCTTGGCTTCTTAGGTAGATCACGTGAAGCTAGGGCTCAAAAAGTGTGTCCAGGATTCCGAAATTCTCAATTTGATAAATGCAGCCAATTTGAGACTAAAACAGTTTCACGGGGAAGTATAGCCTGAAGCTGCCAGAGCTTTGCTTTGTCGTTTGCTCACTCTTGATGTTCTCAGCAGCCCAGAGCTTGCCGGCCGTCTCGAGCACCCAGGCCTCAGTCCGGTCGGCGATGAGGAAGCTGTTGTGGTACGTGAATGAGGGGTCAGTGTCTGAGCAGGGCCCACCCTGGCCATGCTTCTCCAGCAGAAAGGTGATGACGTCCAATGCTTCACGGGCACTCTTGCCTCGCTCCAGTCCAAGCCTGAAATGAAAAGAAGGGGAAAAAATGAAGCTCTTCAGTTACGGATGCTCAAACTTTGCAAAATGACAAGAGACATTGCCGCAGCACTTCAAAAATGCATGCAGAGAAAGTCTAATATTCTGAACATGACATTTGGCCTTGAAAAACATCTGAGAATTGCTCCTAACTTGCATCATCCAATTGCCGCAGCATTCATAGGCCCTTTTGAACATAGTTCTGCAATTTCTGCTGTGGTTCTCAAATACTCAAGTGCCCCTTTGGTGAGACCTACAATGCTTATCAAGTCTCACTTCTGTGTTTTCCGACAATGTGTGATAATGATATATATCGGAAGTTCAAGGGCCATGCTTATGTAATTTGAAATGAACTCCTTCCGACAGTGTAAACAGCAAGAAACAAATCTTGCAGGCAAAAACGTTTTCCAATAAATAGCTCACACTGAGCTTACATAATTCAATGCTCATCTGAAACGAGGGCAAACATGAATGAGACCATTTATACCGCTGAAAGTAAAAAGTAAAGCAATTCAGATATGAGTACACAGACAACTTTCAATGTGGTCTTACTCGCACCCATATGCATTCCATATGCATTCCATATGCATTCAATATGAAACATGCATTTTTTAAATTAACATTTACCAAAAAAAAAAACAATCAGTGAGGTTCCCAACAAGCATTTCTCAGTTGCAGAGATGGGCAGAAGGGGTTGACCCCTTTTAAATCCACCCATGAAGTGGTCAGAGACTAGACGTAAAGACTATGTAACGAAGTCTTAAACAAAATAAAGTTCACTAACAAAACAGTACACAATTACAAGTAGAGCAAGGTTGTTATGATGGAGTAATTACAAAAGGAGCATAGTCAGTTCTCGAGCTTTATCGGCCGAGCAGGTGCTCGGCGGCGCAGGTCGCTTCGCGGGAGCGTCTTCCTGGTCAGATGGCTTGTGCTACTCTGGAGTCGATCAACAGAATGGATACCGATGCCCAAATAAGACTTACTGACTGTGAACGTTTCCCTTTTTAGGGGCTTATAGTTTCTCCCTTTCACAGCGCTGGCTGTTGGAGGAACCTAGCCTCGTTGTCGTTCAGCAAATACGACACAGAATGTAGCCTCGTTGTCGTTCAGCAAATACGACACAGAATGACGTCAGCATCAAGCCGCGTGACCTTGAGCGAGTGCGTCGATCAGCAGATGCGTGTGCTGTATATCGTGTAGTGGATGCAATTCTAACGACGCACAGTCGCTCCGTGCCGGTAGGGACCCTCTACGTGTGTGAGCCCTGCTGCTGCGTAAGAAGCATCAGGTGACCGGCGCCGCTGCCATTTGAACTTCGCATTCTCTTGCCCCTCTTGCCATCTCTCTGCGCTTACACTCCCGAATAAAGGTACTTGCGTTACAGTCACCGCGCCGGCTTGTTCTCTTTGCTCGCTTCCACGCGAGACATGGTGTCAGAAGTGGTATATGCCACAGCCACATGGTATTCACGCTAACTACATGTCAGTGACTCTCCAGCGATAAGTCAACGGGCGCTACCTCCTAAAATTGCCATGTCGGATGAAGACGCCAGGTCAACTCCCCAATTCAGCTGCGCAGGCATTGAAGCGCCACAGAAGTTCCACTTTGCGAACCCCGGCGCGTGGAAAGACTAAGAGATCCAGTTCGAAGATTATCGCTATGCATCTGGTCTCTACCAAGCACAGGGCGAAGTTCAAGTCAGTACGCCATGGGCTCGCAAGAAGCTCGCCGCGTCCTCGGCCCTCTAGAGCTGACTGCGGGAGATTGGAGCTCTCTAGAGGCGGTGAAGAAAAAGCTCACTGACCACTTCATCCAGCCGGAAAACGAGGTCTACGAAAGCGCCGCTGGCTTTCACCGCCGCGTGCAACAGGAAACGAGTCGATTGACGATTTCTACACCGCGTTACGCACACTTATCAAAAAGTGCAACTATGACTCAGCGGAAGTGGAAGATACGTCTGGTCCGAGAAGGATTTGTCGTCGGTCTACTGGACACGGATCTTCCGAACGAGCTATGCTGCATTCTGAAACTATCGCTAGGAAAAGCCAGGCTTCAGGCTCGTATTCAAGAAGATGCCGCGAAAGCCCGCGCAAAGGTCCTCCAGAGGGAACCGAATCCAGCAAGCATGGTCTCCGAAGCCAAGGTTCGAAAAGGCTTCTCCAAGCAACGGCACACTTCGGATGCATCAAAGCCGAGCGAAAAAAGCACGAAGTTTCTGTCCCGCACAAGCAACGATTCAAGAACCTGCAGGTACTGTGGGACGGGATTTCCATCCGCGCGCAAAGTGTCCAGCGAAACGTGCGAAGTGGAGGTGGTGTAAAAAGACCGGACACTTCGAAATCGTCTGCGAGAAGAAGGACATGGGTTCCATCGAGCTCAATGCTGTCGCATCTAGCCGTTCCCGGGCCAAGTTTGTCCGGGTAGCCGTCAATGAATACGGAGTGAACTTCAAGGTGGACTCATGAGTGGAAGTGACAGTGGTGCCAAGTTCATTCCCCGGTATTCCGGAAAACCTTTGAAAAGAAGGTGAGCTTACCGGCCCTGGAGGCTACCACTTGAATGTTCTGCGTACCTTTCAAGCCACTTTGCACTGCAACAGCAAGTCTAGTGTAGTGAGCAAAGGGTGTATGTCGTGCCTTCCATTTTCTACTCGGCTTCCCGGCTATTCGAGCTCTCGGCGTCGTAAGGTTCGCTAACAGCATATCGAGACCAATGACATATCTCAAAGGAAGTCTTTCCGACGGCTCAGGTGAGATGAAAGAAACGTACGTAATTCGGCTTAAACCTGAAGCTAAGCCGTTCTCGCTCCGTGTGCCAGGAAGAGTTCCGATTCCGCTGCACAATGTCATTCGAGGTGAAATGAAGAAGCTAGAGGCCGAAGGAGTGATCCGAAAGGTGAACTGTCTGACACTGTCGATTGGTGTGCGGGCATGGTTTTCCCGAAGAAAGCAGGAATCCACCGCATCTGCGTAGACCTCACTCGCCTAAATGAAGTTGAGCTGAGGGAGTGACACATTCTGCCTTCGGTTGAGAATATTCTTGGGCGCCTGGGATTGGTAAAAGTTTTTCTTACCTCGACGCCACCGCTAGCTTTCATCAGGTGAAGCTGTCCGAAGAGAGCCAAGCAAGAACTCACAACATTCATAGCATCGATGGCACGGTTCTGCTTCCAAGGACTTCCTTTTGGCATCTACTCAGCACCGGAGTACTTCGACAGATGAGCCGCATCCTCGAAGGTCTCGAGGGAGCTGTTAGCATGGTAGACGATATTTTCGTCATTGCGTCAACACAAGAACACGACAGGAGTCTTCATCTGGTTATGCAGCGCCTAGACCAAGCTGGTGTCAAGCTGAACAAGCAGAAATGCACTTTCTCTGCCAGTCAGGTGACGTTTCTCTGCGCTTTGGTTAGCGCACAGGGCATCAGCACAGATCCAGAAAAAATCGAAGCACTGCTCAAGATGGTACAACCATCAGACGTCAGCGCTGTACGAACGTTTCTCGGTATGGCAAACCACGTAGGTCATTTCCCTCACCTTTCCGAAGTCATGGACTTATCACAACACTTCTGCAAAAGAAAAACGCATGGTACTGGGAAAGAGTAAGCAGGCCGCTCTTGAGAAGCTAAAGACTATGCTAAGCACCAAAGTCCGCATGGCCAAGTACGACCCATCTTATACCACAGTCGCCTCTGCCGAGGCAAGTTCCTATGGCCTCGGTGATTTTGTTGCTGCAAGACCAGCCATCCGGAGAGCGTAGAGCAGTAGCCGATGCGTCGAGATCGCTCACAGTCACAGAAACCCGTTACAGCCAAACTGAGAAAGAAGCCCTGGCGGTGACATTGGCCGGCGGTTCGACAAGTTTTTGAGAGGCATTGATTTCCTAGTTGAAACAGGCCACCGCCCTCTCGTCACGCTGCGGGGCCAGCCGAACTCGACATGATATCGCCCCGAATAGAGCGACTGCGGATTCGCCTCATGCGGTACCACTTCAAAGTCTTCTACATTTCCGGAAAACTGGTAGCCCCAGCGGACACATTCCATCGCAGCTTCTCATGGGTCGACGCCTCCAGACCACAGTTCCGAAAATGCCTCAAACGCTACAGCCAAACTGGCCATCACACAAGGAGTTCGAGAAAAAGGATAGCGCTGCCAGAAGACAGCAAGAAAAAGACGTCAAAAAATTAGCTGCGGTTCAACTACTGCTGAGAGCGAAAGCTGTGGTGTATCGGGTTGAGTGCATTCTGCTCACAGGATAGGCAATGCGCCCACCCTGCCACGTGGCGGCGGTTAAATTGTTGATCGCGAAAGCTTGGACACCCAATGAACGCTGCGGCTTACTGCTGCAGTGGTGCGTGTCTGCCACAATGTTGTCAGCGCTAATGCATGCAGCCCACATCTCTCTCTCCCCACCGCCACGTACCTGAAAGCGCGATTGGGGCGCCTCCTGCCACAGGGAGCCAGTTATGCGCCTTCCTTTCCTTGAAATCGTCGGAGTCTAGTGTGTTGTCAACACTAACACCAATGATCACAAAGAACGCCGACGGTCTATAGCTTCAGTGCCGCGTTTCTGATACAACGTTGTGCACGTCAACGCATGCAGCGCACATCTGTCACTACCGCCACATAGCTTAAAGCGCGACTGAGAGGTGTCCACCGTCCCAGGGGGCCAGTTATGCGCCTTTCCTTTGCTTTCGAAAAAAATGAAGATTGGTTTTAGAATTGGCTTTGAAGAAAGGAAATGGCAGAGTAACCGTCTCACATATATCGGTGGACACCCGAACCGGTTTTGAGGAAAGCAAATGTCGTGGTAACTGTATCACATATATCGGCGAACTCCCGAACCGCGCCGTAAGGGGTTTGACCTCTGGCTCACTTGAAGGTAAAAACAGCAAGCACCGCGAAATCGTTACGAAGTAGCGTCGTGAAGCTTGGCTTCAAGAGGCGCCACGCTGCTGTTCAACTTCGCCCACTCTCCGTAGGGGTGGAGGTATGGGTGAAGGATATGAAATGCAAAGCGGCAAGGCACCCGCGGTATTACGTGGTAGAAGCATCAACAGGCACCATTCAGCGAAATCGTCGCCATCTGGTACCGTAGCCGCTTTTGCAAGTACAGAAAACCCCAACCCCCGACGACATTAACAGCACTTCAGGTTCCGCAGTATCGGGAACTTCCTCAACGTGTCGCGCCCAGAGTCAGCGACAGCAGGTCGCGGCTGAGACCGCAACGGCTACGAGCGCCACATCGAGGAACTCGGACACAACTCGGAATTTGTCGATCCAAGTGACCAGGTCTGTCAAGACATCGACTTATAATGGTCGCCGTTTCCCAAGAAAGCCGCTCCGTGCCGTTAGGGACCCCTGCGTGCGTGACTCCTGCTGCGCAAGAAGCATCAGGTGACCGGCGCCGCCACCAGTTGGACTTCGGATTCTCTTGCCGCTCTAGCCACCTCTCTGCGCTTATACTCCCGAATAAAGGCACTAGCGTTACCGCCACCGTGCCGGCTGGTTCCCTTTGCTCGCTTCCACGCGAGACATATCCCAATAAAAAAAAGTGGGCCCAATTGGGCATAGCATTTGGTTCCAAAAGGAACCAGTTGGATCCAATAGGTCAGACAATTAGGCTTATGAATCCAATTGGGTAGTCCGTTTAGTTTTCCTAGTTCCGTTTGGGCATCGCCAATTGGTTCTGCATTTCCATTTGGTTTCGGCACTACTAGTTGGATCGCCCAATTGGAACCCAGAAAACCAATTGCAAGTTCCAGTTGCCTGCAACTTAGCGCTCCAAATTTATACATGTATATATGAAGGAAGCCAACAGTCACCGAAAGCAAGGTGCACAAGGGAATGTTTTTTTCTTTAATTAGTAGTGCCAATCAATTAGTTTAAAGAAAATTACTTATAAAGCAGCAGAAAAAACAACCAACCAAGAAAAACATTTCCCTGTGCACCTTGGTTTCGATGACTGTTGGCTTCCTTCATATATTTGTCAAACGAGCCCCTCATTTCATTTGCCTTCTCTCCCTCCCTCCCTCTCTCTCTCTCTCTCTCTCTCTCTCTCTCTCTCTCTATATATATATATATATATATATATATATATATATATATATATATATATATATATATATATATATATATATATATATATATATATATATAGAATACAGGACACAAATTTAGATTCTTGCAAAAGAGATAATAGCAGCTTAACCTTCTTGTTTTCGTCATTCCCATCATGATTACAAGCATTCTTAAATAACTTGTCGGATGTTGGTATAGTGTCTTCCTATAGTGTTCTTGCATGTGATGCATGCTTGTTGGTCTTGCTTGATTTTCATAAAAAAGTGTCATTATAATTTCAATTCCCTTGTATAAATGTTGGCAGAAGTTTCGCGGCTGTCACAGAAGAAAAGCCAATTGGCTCCAAATGAAGTTAATTTTTTGCGGGGCTGGCCAGTTCAAACAATTTGAGTATAATAGGTATGCCACTTCACTTGGTAGCCCATTTGGTCCGGTTGGGTGACCAACTATTTCTAATTGGAAGCACCGATTCGGCTCAATTGGTCGAAGCCCAATCGGTGGCTGAAACACAACTGGTTTTCTACCAATTGGTATCGATGGAAAATGTTCCAATTGGACCCATTTTTTTTTTCTTTTATTGGGATGTGCTCAGCGCTGCGTGACTCGATTGGCCAGTCGCCAATAAATTGCTCGCTAGGAGATGGGTCACCCGCAGTAGTGCCCAGAAGAACAACGCGAACGCAAGCATGAGCGCGACCCCGTCGGACGGCACGAAACGATCTGCGCCGTTCAAGCCGTACACCGCAGTACGCGCATCAACCCTTAAGGCGCGCTCACACTAGCGGGAAGCTTCCCGCACCGGCACAGCGTCAACGTCGACGCTGCGTCGCAGCTCCTCGGAATGACGCTCACACTGCGCGCGTTTTCTCGCTGCGGTTGTCTTGGAATATAGAGAGAGGAGGCGTTGAGGGAGGGCCCGAACGAGCAGAAAGAGGAGGGGATAGTCACGTGACACCAGAGAAGACTGGAAAGCGCGCCCTTTTCCCGCGTCGTCGGTGTTGGTAGTAGTAGCTCTATGCGTCGTCGCCTTGATCGTCTGCTAGCTCTGCTCCCGTCGCCTTTTTTTCACGAGGATGGCTGGTTCGAACGATGAGCTGTTGGCTACGGTAAACGTACTTATACTTGTTTGTTCGCTGCTTCTGCACCGTCTCAAGTCGCATGTTCATCCTGGCAAAACAACCGCCGAGTGCCCGGCCGGCCGGCCGCGCGCTGCCTCCGCCGACGGGGTCACTGAACTGGGACCGACGTCACGGTTCACGGTCGGCGCCCATTGGCTATTCTCGTCAGCGGCACGGGAAAAATAGTTATCGGACTCATCGCTCTGCGGGAGAAAAACCGGCTTGTGCGGGAAGCGGCGCGCGGAAAACGTTCTGCGTTGCACGTTTTCCCGCTAGTGTGAGCGCGCCTTTACGGGACTGTTGGGACATAGGACCCGTGAATATAGGCTCGCGTACCAAGCAGAATCACGCTGCGGTAAACTGGAAAGGGGGTGGGCGAGGGAGGCGATGTCAGGTCTAAATTGGACAGCTTCAGAATAGGGCGACCCCATTGGTTAGGGGGACAAGAGAATAGCAGTGCGCATGTGCGCAGATCAATAAGGGACGCGTAATTGTTCTGCGCATGCGCACTGGCGCCCTGCTTTTCCCATATACCCCTCTCTATGATAGAGTCCCCCAATTCTAAAACACCCCGTTCGTCTGGATCCTAGCGGTACTGCGTCATTCATAGTCCACATATACGTGTCACTTCGGGCCGCAGAAACGAGTGCCGTGTCATGTCTGTCAGACTGAAGCGCATCGAAGCTGCTTGCCGCATCGGCCGTTTCGATTTGCGACAGCGCGCGATGCGCATCGAAATGCCAACGTTGAGTATCACGTGTCGCGCAGAGCCACATCTGGAAGCGAACACACCGAGGCTTCGCAACCTTGTTCCCTCGCGTACGAGTTCCATCCACCACTTTGCATCATTTGCATCACTTCGATGGGGTTCTGGCAGTGCCTCAAAAAGATATTGGCTAAGGGTAGTGATCGTCCCCGTAGCTAATTCGGGTAGCGTTAATTACCGAAGCCGGACAGAGCTCAAGGAAAAACACTATTTATTCACATAAGTACAGAATGATGCCTTGCAGACGGGATAAATCATGACGAGAGCATGAGAGACAGCTCCTCTGCTGTTTCGAATTTTTATTGCACCCAGGGTAGCAGTATAGCACTGCGCTTAGTGCCCACAAGCGCCGCGTCCTAGGGTGTCGCCATGATCGCGTTGCGGCCCAGAGTGGGGGCAGCGGTTCTAATACCCCTGTTACATGGGCACTTTAACGGCCGTTAAGGAAAACGGCAGTTGGCCTTAACGGCCGTTGGGCGGAGTTACACGCCAGCGCGAGCGCCGTTGGAAACGCAACGGCGATTGACACCAACGGAGGTCGCCGGTCTCCGTTCCGCCGCCATTTCCGTCCGTTTCGTCGTGAAATAGGCAAGATGGCAGCCCCCAGCAGCAACATGTCCCCGCTGCAGGCAAGCGCGCCTGCGCAAAGATGATTTGCCTCGACAGCGCCACTGACGCATTTACTTCCCAACTTCAGGCAGGATCACCTTGCCGAACTGCGAACGCAGGAACACAATGCGCCCGTGTACGCAAGGATGACGGCGCTGTTCAACCAGCTCGCAAGCGAGGAGTGTGGGTACGCTGTGTAGTTTTGCAAACAACTCTTGCAAATAGTAAAAAAAAAAATCACACTGTACAGCATGAAGCGCAGAAAATAATTAGAGAAACAAATTTTTTTTCGAGTTGGCGAGGTAAAAAATTGCAAGAGCCACGTACGTGATAAATCGTCGAAACGGAAGTGAACAGACCGTACATGAAGAGTGCCGTGTGAGCGCAGGCACCCCCGTTCCGTTCCCAAGGCCGTTACGGCGTTCAACTGCCGTTTGCGTTAACGGCCGTTGCAAGTGCCCGTGTAACAGGGGTATAACACGCGGCCGTCCTATGACTCACCTCGCTGCCTTAATCGCAGCGCCTGCTGGGTGAGTCAACATCGCGTGGCGTCTTGCGAGTCGCGTCGAAGCACCACGCCCGAGAATGCGCGCTTGTACGGTCACCACGTGACTGGCTCGCCGGTCTTCTCGTGGTTTGTGGCGCGGTTGTCGGAGCGGACGTCGGCGTGCGTCGAGCGTTGACGCGAATGCGGAGTCCGACGTGGGACCTAGAATCGCTCGCATTACGATGCGACTCGCTATTCAATGCATTCACAAATGAGAAGCAGCGCCTCTATCCTTACACAGCCATCTGTGTATAGTGACTACAAGCGAGGAGATGGTTTAGTGGCGCGGTCCACGAATCAATAGGGTATGTACGTTGTGCCAAAAGAAATCAACGACAACTGCAATGATACCTGCATGGTTTGAAGTGAGGCTTTTGCTAACGTAGCCGCTTTTCTCATGATGAAAAAATAGCGCAAAAGAAGCACGAGGGACGGAAAGGGAACGACGCAGCCGAAAGCTGGGCGCCAAAGGAACGCGAGAGAGGAAAAGGAAACGACGCAGACAAGCGCTTGTCGGCGTCGTTTCCTTTTCGTCTCTCGTGTTGCTTTCGCGCCAAGCTTTCGGCTTTGCTTATCGTTTTTCTCACAGTGCGCATAGAAAGGATACCAGAATGCGCTGTCATAGCAAAAGGCTAATAATAATTGGTTCTTGGGGAAAGGAAATGGCGCAGTATCTGTCTCATATATCGTTGGACACCTGAACCGCGCCGTAAGGGAACGGATAGAGGAGGGAGTGAAAGAAGCAAGGAAGAAAGAGGTGTCGTAGTGGAGGGCTCCGCAATAATTTCGACCACCTGGGGATCTTAAACGTGCACTGACATCGCATAGTACACGGGCCTCCATGGAAACTGGACCACCGCGGCCGGGATCGAATCCGCGCCTTTCGGGTGAGCAGCCTGAGCACCATAACGGCCCCGCCGCGGTGGCTCAGTGGTTAGGGCGCTCGACTACTGATCCGGAGTTCCCGGGTTCGAACCCGACCGCGGCGGCTGCGTTTTTATGGAGGAAAAACGCTAAGGCGCCCGTGTGCTGTGCGATGTCAGTGCACGTTAAAGATCCCCAGGTGGTCGAAATTATTCCGGAGCCCTCCACTACGGACCTATTCGTTCCTATCTTCTTTCACTCCCTCCTTTATCCCTTCCCTTACGGCGCGGTTCAGGTGTCCAACGATATATGAGACAGATACTGCGCCATTTCCATTCCACCAAAAACCAATTATTATTATTATCACCATAACGACTGAACCACCATGGCGGCCGCTTCGTATTTGAACTCTTTCGAGTTCTTCGAGCAGCTGCTGGCGCGGCTTTGGTTTAGTTTAGACGGGTAACTGCGGTTACAGATTCCGGCATGTCGGCGGAGGGAACGCGACGCCCGGAGGCAGAGCGAAGCGGCGGCGAGACGCAGGCATCGAGGGGGTCACGTGCGACGCTCCAGATGCACGAGTCACTTGATGCCGCGCTCTCGCACACCACGGGACTCGAATAAACACAAACCCGTGAGAAGCACTGGCGATGCTCCGGGTGTGGGAGTCTGAATGCGCCAGAGCACGTGAGGCAGCTGCTCCCACAGTCCGATAAGGCGGAAATATTAAAAACTCCATGCCTGCGTGGAAAGCGAGCCGCATCTCTGCGCTGGTGTGCATACCGGTGCGCCGACTTCTACAAAAATGGTATCAACAATTTGCCAAGATCAAACTGTTTTTTCTCGCAGACTCTGCACACTGCATGCGATGCACATTTTCTAAGCAACTGTATTAAGTTCAAAGCAGAAATCTGCGCTAGTTGGTTGTGATTAATATTAAATGTAAGACTAGCGCTTAAGGCGCTCGTCCTGTCTGATTCTTTTTCTATGTCCACGTCTTAACCGATAGTCCTACATTTAATTTGTCATAAGTTGTTCACTCATTCAGTTGTTCACTCAACAGGTCAGCGGCTTAACGGACCGGGGCCAGTTAATCCTGTAACTACCGCTATGCATAACAAGTGTCCTCGTTGAATTTTTCTGCTTGCCCCGAGACCGGGAAGCCGCGAACGCTGCCCACTTTGAGGTGCTCTCGTACTGCGTCGAACCTGCCGGAAAACGCCCGCATTTTGCTCCACACGCTCGGAAGGTGGCGCCAGGTGCTACGAAGCCGTGGCGCCTCTGACAGCCGAATCTGGCAGACAGGCAAACTAGTGAGCATATACGAAAACGCTAAGGCGAACTGCACCAGGTGCTCCCTGGTGATAAAAAGTGAAGCCAGGCAAAAAATATCGTCGCACTGTATAATTGGTTTTTGAGGAAAGGAAATGGCACAGTATCTCTCTCATATATCGTTGGACACCTGAACCGCGCCGTAAGGGAAGGGATAAAGGAGGGAGTGAAAGAAGAAAGGAAGAAGAGGTGCCGTAGTGGAGGGCTCCGGAATAATTTCGACCACCTGGGGATCTTTAACGTGCACTGACATCGCACAGCACACGGGCGCCTTAGCGTTTTTCCTCCATAAAAACGCAGCCGCCGCGGTCGGGTTCGAACCCGGGAACTCCGGATCAGTAGTCGAGCGCCCTAACCACTGAGCCACCGCGGCGGGTCACTGAGATGAATATTTTTGCTCGTAAACGTTTTGTAAGACTTGAAGTGAAACACACACGTTGTTTTTGAACAGGATAAGCGCCACGTTTCTGCGCAGTTGCTCCCAAACGCAGGGGTTGTTGAATGGGTCCGCCGTAACCACCTTGCGCAAAAAGGCACAAATCCTCAACTACGCGAAAGCTCTTTCGAGGTTTGCGGCTAGAGACGCCTGTGCGTTCTACGGAGGTTGCGGCACATGCGACAGCATCTGTTGAACGAGGAAGTGCGTGCGAGACCAGAAGGCTTTGCGTTAGCCGCGCTCCGGTAGCACTGCGTACGAGCGGAACGGAAGTGCCGGGCCGCTCGCGCGTTCCGGGTCTGGGCGCTTGGCTCATGCGCAGTAGCGCTGCCGGCTGAGCGCAGCGGAAGTGGCGGAAGCGCAAACACGCTACTGACGAAACTCATCGCGTCCGCTGACGATGGAACAAAAGGGTTCAGCCACCGTCTCCGGTTTCCGATTCCTGTCGCTCAGCCCCTTCGCTAAAGCGGCGCCCCTTCCGATGAGGCGCGTGGGAACGGAAGAGATCGACGTCACTGAAAGGCCTGCCGGCGGCAATCCTATCTTCCTTGTGCGAAGGTAACAGCTAGCGGCGCGCGCGTATCTACGCGCTTATGGGGGAGTGCACAAAGGCACGCAATTGGAAGCGCGTGAGCAGATATACAGTGCGCGAAAATAGTGCGATTCACGTTTAGATAATTATAGAACGAGGTAGCGTTTAAAAAGGCCATTTTCAGTACCGCGAGGCGGTCTCCTTTACCACTGTGACGGAGTGTGAACAAGCATAAATACACGCAACGTCAGATTTCTGCTCCGAGTCTCCTCGTCTCCGCCGCTCAGGCACATCCCGTAGGCCTTCAGCACCAACGGCTTAGGACGCGATCTCGGTCGTGATTCCCTTTGTTAAACTGAAAAAAAAAAAGCTCGCAACACGATGATTTGTCTGGGCACATTATAAGCTAAATAAAGGGAACCACAAAGTGCGTAGAAAGCGAGAAAAAAATCAAAAGCACAGATCATACGATGTGATGCGACAAATCCGCGTAATGTACAGCCATATCGGATATATAAATTACACATTTCAACTGATTGCGTTCCAATTGCACCGTTACTTATACTGGGGACCCGCCGCGGTGGCTCAGTGGTTAGGGCGCTCGACTACTGATCCGGAGTTCCCGGGTTCGAACTCGACCGCGGCGGCTGCGTTTTTATGGAGGAAAAACGCTAAGGCGCCCGTGTGCTGTGCGATGTCAGTGCACGTTAAAGATCCCCAGGTGGTCGAAATCATTCCGGAGCCCTCCACTACGGCACCTATTCTTCCTTTCTTCTTTCACTCCCTCCTTTATCCCTTCCCTTATGGCGCGGTTCAGGTGTCCAACGATATATGAGACAGATACTGCGCCATTTCCTTTCCGCAAAAACCAATTATTATTATTATTATTATTATACTGGGGCGGGCTTCTCCTCGCGGGTGGAGATGTATTTTTACCAGTGGCTCTCTCTCTCTCTCTCTCTCTCTCTCACACACACACACACACACACACACACACACACACACACACACACACACACACACACACACACACACACGCACGCACGCACGCACGCACGCACGCACACACACACACACACACACACACACACACACACACACACACACACACACACACTTTTTGCCCAAAGACGCCGACACCGCCAACGCAGTAAAAAGAACTTGCAGATATACAAGCGAGACGCTCGGTTTAAAACTGCAGCAGTAGTAAAGAAAAAAAGCGGTTTTCCCCGTCTTCCCCGTCAAAGCGCCCTCTTTCAGCCAATGGCGTCGGTCGATTCTCATGAGTCTGCTACAATGACTATGGTGGGAGTGGCAGATGATAGGGGATAGTCCCCTCCTTACATTGTAACGCTACTCATGCTAACGGGTTCATGATAACTGGCCGACGCCATTGGCTATAAAAGGGCATACTCTCTCCGAGAAAACTCGATTTTTTGTGCTTGTATCCGATCATAGTTACATTCTTCGTCTACCACTCGCACCATTGTTCATGGCGCTATTCCTTGTAGCTCACCTGAAAAACACGGACAGTCTATCCTCCTACATACGCGGTCATGCCCAGAAATAAACAACGGACCTGCAGTCAGAGGAACGAATTGTGCCGCTTTACGGCGCATGCGCGAATACTCTGCGCGTAGAGAACGAGAAAGGGCAGCGAAACGACGCAAGCAGAAAGGGCCTGCGTGTCGAGGACAACAAGCGGAGGCCATGCGAGAGAGGCGCGCGCGCACCCCTGTGGGTTAGGGAGGACCAGACGAGGAGACGGCGACTGGAAGATCCAGAAAAGCCAGCAGCGAAGCGACAACAACACAGAGTCAATGGCCATCACAAGATGTCAAAACGCGTCATCAGCACGACTGCCATCAGTACTACTACAGGAAACGAACGTCTGCAGCACGCGAGAACAGCAGTCTAGGCGCTTAGGTGTCGCGCCTGCCGATGAATACGTAGTCTCACTGGTCGACACTCAAGTTCGTGAGTCCGATGCTATCTTGCACAAGTTTGACTCGGATCAATCGCCTAAAAGCGAAGCTATCGGCTTTGGTTCCCTGTCATGCGTCCCGGAGACTTGTGTCCACATCCTGGAGGCTTAATTGCGTCCTGAAGTGGGCTGTTCGCAAGTAGGTCGAGGAATTATAGAACAGTTTTGGTGGCTGCCACGCTTAAGTCTCTGTAAACGGCGCCCGGGAGATCAGACTGGGATGTGATGAGACCAACTGCGATCTGAACCAAGATGAGAAGTCACCGAGGAAACGTGAGGCGGAACGCGAGCATGCAGCTACAGTTGTCAAGTGAGAGTCTGTGTATGTGAAAAATAACTGCTGCCTCTTGCATATCTGCCCATGATCCTATTTTGCTCGCCAGAGTAACACTACTCGCCTCTCCATCTACGGGAACCGTTGTCTCTTCAGTCCCTTGAGGCACTGACGCAGAGTGTACGTGTGACGGTTTTCGCTTTTCCATCAGTGGGAACCACCACGACTCAAACATTTCACTAGCAACACAACGAAATAAAATGCACTGCATGTCTCTTTTTTTTTTAAGCGAGAGCAACACGAGAGGAAGCTAATCAGCGGCTTCTATTCTCAATCGCCCGAAGAGAAGCTTTTTTTTTGTTTTGGTGGAGGCCATGACTTGTCAATAGGAAGTCAATGCGGGCAGCGGAAGCGCGCGCTACGTCCTCAGGGGTTTAGACCCTGCCCCTCCCCCTTCAACGCGCCCTTGCGCAGTCATGGCCACGGCGAAGGCCGCGTGTCTCAAACCACCTCCCCCTCCCCGCCCCTGAGTGAAGATTCCTGGAGGAAAAGGCTGCCTCGGCGAGCGGGAAGAGACACGACGTGCTGCTCTGCTGTGGCCGCGTCTGGCCCAGTTCCGGAGAGCGACTCGCCGACGCCGCCGGCGGCCCGCTTCAAAGGGGGCGTTCCTGGAACCTGTTGCTCGGGGGGATCTGGAGCTGAGCTCGAGGATCTCGCCGCGGGCCGCTGTTAACGAGCTGCGAGGAGGATAGCACGGCCACCGGACAACGCTGCTTTCAAACACAGTGTTGAACAGAGTCTCAAGGGAGAAATGACTTTTTTTCGACTCGTCTCGACTCTCGACTTATTTCGTGTATCGCCAGGCAGTGAACCAACACCGATGCGGATCGGCGATGTGAAATAAGAGCGACCGGGAGACCGGCCCACAGCTTCTTTTAAAAGCGCTATAGACACGATATTTTTGTGTTTTTGTCTTTCAAACCATGCGTTAGAAACTGGAATACATGGAGCACCCCGTGGAGTTCGCCCACGACCGCTAAGTGATTTATAATTGAATTTATTCTTGAAGCTCTCTCGGTTTCGTTAACCGAACGATGGCTTTGACAGGTGTTGAACTTTAGGTCACGTGAGACACAAAAATAACGGCACTATAACAGCCTACACTTCGTTTGTTGCAATCCTAGCTATTGAAAGAGGCTGGTTTAAATATTTTAGTGAGTTAAAGCCACGTATCAGCGTTTATATTGCAGTTTTTCCGTGCCTCACATGACCTAAATTCGTAGGTCGGTACACTCACTAATGAGTGCACACATATCGCCTTACTCTCGTTTCTGAGTGTGAGTGGACATGGGTGCGAGTGAGTAGATGTGAGTGTGGGTTGTCATGAGTGTGAGTGGACGTGAGTGTGAGTAAGAGTGAGTGGATGTGAGTGCGGGTGATCATGATTCTGAGTGAGTGGATGTGAGTGTGAGTAGAGATGAGTGCGAGTTGATGCCAGTGTGAGCGGTCATGAGTGTGAGTGAGTGGATGTGAGTAATGAGTGGACATGAGTGCTGAGTTGGTTGGAGTAGGTATGAGTTGACGTGAGTGGCGAGTGGACGCGAGTGCGGGTGATCATGATTCTGAGTGAGTGGATGTGAGTGTGAGTGGAGATGAGTGTGAGTGAGTGGATGTCAGTGTGAGCGATCATGAGTCTGAGTGAGTGGATGTGAGTAGAGATGAGTGCGAGTGGATGTCAGTGTGAGCGGTCATGAGTGTGAATGAGTGGATGAGTAATGAGTGGACATGAGTGCTGAGTGGGTTGGAGTGGGTATGAGTGGACGTGAGTGGCGAGTGGACGCGACAGCGAAGTTTGTCATGTATTTCGCGACGACGGTATCCGCTTATCTACTTTAGTGTTGCTGACAGCTGATAGAAGCAAATATTCACTGCCGAAGGTCCTTGAGGCAGCGTAAGACATCATGACGATGTCTTTGAATGACCGAATAGAGGATTCCACTGGGGAAAAGGCATCTTTAGTTGCTGTTCGCCTTAATAGTTCACAGCGCTCAAGCCCTTCGCGGGAGCAAAGGGCCATTACGAGTTTTGTCAGATCCTTTGACTGAATTTTTAATTGCCACTGCTAGAAAGGATCACGAGTACTGCAATGGACGATTAGGTTTTTGCTGTGCCCGGGTGTGTGCACAGTAGAGCTCTGCTCTGGCCATAAACTTTTGATTGTACCGGACCCACGAGGAGAACCCGGCCCACTTGGCCCGGCTCTTGAACTGCACAAGCTCGGCTCAGCCCAGAAACGACATGAAAACGAAGCTCGCTTTTCGGTAACGCCAGAGGTTGCTGTTTCTAT
Source organism: Amblyomma americanum (assembly GCF_052857255.1). Taxonomy (NCBI): domain Eukaryota; kingdom Metazoa; phylum Arthropoda; class Arachnida; order Ixodida; family Ixodidae; genus Amblyomma; species Amblyomma americanum. The sequence continues at coordinate 101,237,360 of NC_135499.1, read as the reverse complement.
CACGTACTTGAATAAGCCCAACGTCACAAATCACTGAGCATGTGGTTTTAATTTTTGTGGCTTTAGCTACATTAAGGTAGCATTTCGAGCCTTCTGCGTGGCGGCGCCACCATGCTGTCGCGTTGTTGGTCACGTGGTGCGGAGCAGCTGGCTTTTATTTAATAATTGGTTTTTATTGGTTTTGGGGGAAAGGAAATGGCGCAGTATCTGTCTCATATATCGTTGGACACCTGAACCGCGCCGTAAGGGAAGAGATAAAGGAGGGAGTGAAAGAAGAAAGGAAGAAAGAGGTGCCGTAGTGGTGGGCTCCGAAATATTTTCGACCACCTGGGGATCTTTAACGTGCACTGACATCGCACAGCACACAGGTGCCTTAGTGTTTTGCCTCCATAAAGACGCAGCCGCCGCGGTCGCGTTCGAACCCGGGAACTCCGGATCAGTAGCCGAGCGCCCTAACCACTGAGCCACCGCGGCGGGTTCATTCCATTTCATGCGCAGAATATATGAGCTGAAGGACCACCTACGGCGGTCCTTCGGCTAGGAGAGAAAGTTTCAATTTTGGCGCGATTTTGTTAAGTTTGTCCATGAGCGATTCATCTTTTTCTTCTTTGATGCCATGAACTTCAAGGTTCAGCTTTCTGCTATGGTATTCCAGATCATTAACTGCGGCGCGGATGGCCTGTACGTCGGAACTAGTGCAGGAAGCTTCAATTTTAGCCACTTTGGCTGCAAGTGTCTTTATTTGACTGTCATGCTTGGAGAGATTCGCGAGAACATCGTCATACTTGGCTGATAGCAGCTTGACCGATGCCTCTATTTCGCCAACAGTTTGCTTAAGCGGAAGCAGTTCATCAAGCTTTTTGCCGATGCCAAGGAGCATAGCGGCGAAAGAAATATCCTGTTCCTTGGGCATACCGAAGCTAGGCTTTGCATTTCGGCACGAGGGGCAGCGCCTGGACTTCTGAAAATCTTCATCTATGGACCGAAATTTTTTCTTAGTTACACCAGAACAAGTGTGACTGATGTGAAAATGCCCTGAGAATTCGCAGCAAAGTAAGTAACTATTAGCACATTTAGCTCAATGTAGTAAGCAAGCGCAGACGTGCAGCGGCACCTGATGCTTAAACCGTGAACGATTTCTGCCAACAAACCGACACACCTTGACAAACCTGGCCAAATCGTGGAAGGAAAATGAATAGCATTATACGCGCTTCCAGACGACCAGGAATGCGGCGGCCGACACAGCGACGGTCAGTCTGGCCGACCCACGCGCATTCATTGAGGCGAGTGACGACCCAGCGACAATGGACCACTCCATGGCTGGCACCACGCACGGAGACGAGGGCTGCCAATCATTCGCGCTTCGCTTGATTAACAGCTGCGTTTGGTTATTGGCGCCCACTTGTTGGCGAGGAGCGCACCTGCGGAAGCGATACTTTTGGGAGCTTTATCCCTGCGACCCCGCGAAGAAGACGGAGAGAAGAGCGCCCTCAAGGAATGTGAGGCTTCGGCTGGCTCGAAAACTCAGGCCATGAGGGTCGTTGATTCCATCCAAAGACTGCCCCCAAGACCAAGTCCCCGAGATTGGACGTAAAAAGGGAAGACGACGGGAGAGGCTATTTAAAGCGGTCGACACGTTCGTCGAGCAGCGAATCCTTGAGACACCTTCTCAGTTTGTAATTTGTTTCGTTTTGTCCGTAACCCATGTTGTAAATATGTAAAATTTTACTACGCTCAACTGTCATAGAGATTGCGCCCAGCTTTAAGACTTTGGACGTCATTTTTCAAGACACAATGTCATGGGATGTGCACGTCGATTCCATTGCAAAAAAATTGTCACAAATAGTCGGTATAGTTTCTCGAAATCGCGATGTATTCCCTCGCCACATTTTGATGTTAATTTACAATAGCCTTTTCTCCTCTAGACTGAACTATTGTCATTTGGTATGGGCATCAACTACTGAATCCAACATTGAAAGGTTGCTCATTTTGCAAAAAAGTTTTTAAGAGCTGTAGAAAATGTTCCAGTGCACTCTCATACGCGTGCGTTATTCCCACAGTACAACGTTATTCCAGCCACAAACTACTACGAATACCGGCTTTGCAAACTTTTCAAACTAGATGCTAAATATAATAATGGTTGTATCGAGGAAATACCTAACCTACAAAGAAATCTAGAGACTTACAATACACGCCATTTCGACCCATGGAAGGTTAAAAAAAGCAGAACAACATACGGCCTTCAAATGTTGCCAAGGATACTGAACAGTTTAGAAGCTCGAAATATACAAATTGAAAAAATTACGTTCCTTTCTTCTTTCACTCCCTCCTTTATCCCTTCCCTTACGGCGCGGTTCAGGTGTCCAACGATATATGAGACAGATACTGCGCCATTTCCTTTCCCCCGAAAACCAGTTATAATTATAATATATATATATATATATATATATATATATATATATATATATATATATATATATATATAAAATTACGTTCAAGACATTGCGCGAGTTTTTCAAATTGTAGTACACATTTGTTTTCTTTTGTTTAGTTTTTTTTGCATGAGAAATGTAGTTGTATGTAATGCCACTTTTCAGTTATCATGTATGTACCTCGTCTTCTTTCATGCACTGTTCCCGCCATTTCTTTTGTTATGACTTAGGTGCTATTTATCTCCACTGAGTACTGCCAATGCAGGGGGCCTGCGGCCCTGTCAAGCTGGCTACTGGCAGCTTTTTCTGTAGGCCTCCTGCATCATGTATAGTACTGTAAATAAAGTTCTATTCTATTCTATTCTATTCTAAATAGAGTTTTTATCTTCTACTACTCCCCGTTTCCGGCCCACGTTCCTTCCTCTACCGGCACAGCGGCAGTGTTCCTGTACCCGATGCCTGGTGAAACACGCTACTGGCTCGGCGACCCATCACAACTGGTGGCAGCGGTGGGATATGCTACCCGAGTCGTATCACCGTGAACACGCCGAAAAAAGCCGTAGACTGAGAGAAGAAAGGAAGAAAGCGATGCCAGTGGAGGGCTTCGGAATAATTTCGACAACCCGCGGATCTTTAACGTGCACTGACATCGCACAGCACACGGGCACCTTGAGTTGCGCCTCCATCGAAACGCGGTCGGGTTCAAACCCGCGGGTATTCCGGCTCAGTAGATGAGCGCCTTAATCGCTGAGCCACCGCGGCGGGTAAGTTCTGCAATCAAAATTAAAATTTGTTGTCTGCGTGCTTTTCACTCTCCTCTCGTCACTTTCAATAGCGAGAACATTTATACTTTTCGCTGAGCGTGCAACTGAGTTGTTGTCGGGGACATCGGGGGTTGGTGTTTCCCTGCAGCAGCTAGCTTCGCACGTTTCGCTCCGTTGCAATGGTCTCGTGCTTCGTCAGCAGTGAACTGTCGCCTCCGACCATGCTTTGCTGTCTCGCCTCATGTAGACACGTGAGCCACTCAGTTTCGGATGATGGAGAGTCCATGAGCCGCGATTACATGAATGCGGCAGTGGGCATCGCTGAGCCGACACGTCACTGTGTGCATGTACCACACCAAGTCTGTCGGGACGGTGACCCCTCGTCCAGCGCACGCGAGGACGGGGTACAGCCGCGCCCATCTTGAGCGGAGTCGGCTTTCTTATCCAGCAGAGGTGTTGTGTACTTTGCTACTACTACTAATAGTACCCATTGCAGGGAGGAAGAGGGACGCCTCCAAATCTGTTTCCATTCACCGCTAAAGTCGACGTGCCTTTCTCGATCTACCCCTGCCTTGTGATGGCCTACTGCTCAAGTCGTTCGCGGAGCGTGTTTCTGCCACGGCGGTGGTGTGGTGGTGAAAAGCATTTAATAATATTTACAGAGATGTTGACAGGGAAACAGCCTCAAGTGGGCCGCTCCCCTTATAATACTTGGCGGAGTCTTTTATTCAGGAACCCCTTTGGTCTGTACCGCCACTCGAGCTCGCTGAACCAGGCCTTGTTGGGCCGTTAGGTCCGAGCAGGGCCGCCTTCCAGTCCTCTCGGGTATAGGGATGGGTTAGGGGTGGGTTTTCGCTCAACGAGCCAAGAGCCGCGTTTACATGAATGCGACAGAAGTCGACTCCAGTCAAATTTTTGAGGGAAACATGCTTTGAGAAGGAAAGGCATGACTCGTCCTCTACTCTCTTCCTCGACGTTTTTGCACTTTCCCTCAAAAAGTGCACAGGAGGCCGCGGTGGCTCAGTGGTTAGGGCGCTCGGCTACTGATCCGGGCTCCCGGGTTCGAATCCGACCGCGGCTGCTGCGTTTTTATGGAGGCAGAACGCTAAGGCGCCCGTGTGCTGTGCGATGTCAGTGCATGTTAAAGATCCCCAGGTGGTCGAAATTGTTCCAGAGCCCTCCGCTGCGGCACCTCTTCCTTTCTTCTTTCACTCCCTCCTTTATCTGTTCCCTTAAGCGCGGCCCGCATGGAGCGTTTTTCCGGGCGATTCGTCGGCGTCGACGGCAGCGGAGCGTTTTTTTTTTTTGCCGCCGAAGAGGAAGTTTTTGCCAAATCGTCGGGTTCCGGCGGAACAGAAAAAAAAAATCACACGCCGCGCCGATGCCCGACGAGGGCAGCGACAGAGGGCCAATGAGAGCCGGAGCGGGCGTCACGTGATTCTGGACGGAGCCACGCCGGTGCATGCCGGCCGAAAGAGAGGCGCTCGCATGGAGGATGCGCGCGGGAGCCAGCAGCTTCACTTCGCTTCCTGCACATCCCTCTGATTTCAGTATGGATGGGGGCGCGCGCATCGCACAACCGGCCGGCAAAAAAACGCTGCTCGGCTGCTTACAATGCGGGAGTTAATTCGTCGACGCCGGCGCGGTTCAGGTGTCCACCGATATATGAGACAGATACTGCGCCATTTCCTTTCCACAAAAACCAATTATTAATATTATTATTATTAATCGACTTTTGTCACATTCATGGGAAAGAGGCTCAGTAATGCTCTCGCATTAAAAACACCTTGCGTCATGGCGCTCTTTGGCCTCAGATGCTCTTGCGCCACTAAAATTCAACATCGTAATGAGGCTTTTCTCATGTAATCCGTTTGATTAGGGGCTGCAACATACTCCAGCCATGGAACACCGATTTCCAGCCATTGGAATCATGGATTCTGATAGCACACACGGTTCCAGCAAAACCACGGATTGTGGTGGCTTGGAACCATTGCGGCCACTTTTTCCTACTTAGCACACGGTGCCATTTCTTCGGTCCAGGCTCCAACCAGACGCCCAGCAACAGTGGTTGCGATAGGGCTCCGGCAACGCGAGGAACAACTGGCAACAGCACAGGGCGGCTCAGCGGGCCAGCTGCGCCCAGCTAAGCGAAGACGAACGGCTGGCTGCTACCCGGGGAGGCCGCGAAACGAGCGAAGCGTGCTGCACGGAACGCCACGCAGGGACGACGGCCGCCAAAGCAGGGAGAGCGAGGCGCAGCGCCAGCCTGCACAGGATGGCTGGCTCCTATACCAGAATGTCCGACAAAAACGGGAAGGTTTTTTAGACCGCACTGAACGGACACTTGTTATTTTCTTTCTAAACTCTTCCTGCCCCAACAAGGGACAAGAGCTTACAAGGGCAGAGAGAGCGAGACAGCCAGGTGCCTCGCGCAACGTACGGCCACATGGAGGAGGGGGGGGGGGGGGGGCACATTTGCCGTGCCAGGCGGTGCCGCACACCGCCTCAAGGACGTACCACCGCGCGTCTTGCGGACGACTGGCAGGCGGCAGGTGTGTGCCGTGCCGGCATCTGGCGCACGCGGGATAATCCGCTGCCGGAATCTCCAGTCGCCTGACGGCCCCTTCCCCCCCCCCCCCTTCCGCCTCCCGAAGCATCAGGGCAGGTGCGCATGCGCAGATGATGCTTCTAGGTAGCGCGGCGAGCTAAGGGTCTAATCTCGGTATTCCCAACGCGCTGTGCTTCGCACAAAGACGCACAGACGTACAGACACAAAATTTCGAACGCAAACAAACGGTGACGATTTGTTTCATGGGCGTAAGGAGATGCCTTGTGCAGCAAGTTCCAGTCGTACGCGTTGAGTGAAGTAGATTTTAATATGATTTTGAATGTTGTCCGTGCAGAAGCTCGGCATTTCGCCCCGAATATAGTGACGTCAAGAAGCGCTTGCCAAATTATTGTGACGTCACCGAAACCAGTGGTTGTTCACAGAAACAAGCAGCGCTTGGATGGATGGGGGAAAAAGAACTTTATTTGCAACTTATTTCAGGTGTTCGTAACCGTTATGGGTCACTGGACGCCGCGGTCAATCCTTGGTCAAGGATGCCGCACCTGACTGCTGCCATCGTGGCTCGGCGTGCGAAAATTCGCTGCACTTCCTCGTCCTCGCTTGGCAGCAAGTGCTCCCACAGCGTCACACTTGGGTTGCCCATGCTTGGGTCTAAGTCTGCCTTAGGACAGGTCCATGCGACATGCTCCAGGGTCAGTTTACCTTGACGCCACGGACAATCGTCTACGTATTGTGTAGGGAAAATCTTGTGCAGTTTGTGCAGATGTGGGTAGGTACTGGTTTGCTGTTTGTGCCAGTCCACCGCCTCCTCTTTGATTAGCCTTTTTTGCGGGGCTGAGTAGCGTTTCCACTGGCCCCTGTAATGATCGAGTATATCTGAGTACGAGGGGATAACAGGGTCAAACGTGCCCGTGGTGGAGAGTGTTGAGTCAGCTCGGTTGACATCAGAGGTGGGCATTTGAACTAAAATATCTGGACATCACCTCAAAAAGAACCTGCCGACCTCACTCAACCTCAACGTCATCAGTTGAGGTTGAGGTCTTCTCAGATGCCCTCACCTCACTTTTCCTGAGGCCACTGCTGACCTCACTCAACCTCACCTCAATATCAAATTGTGAGGTTAAGGTCGGCTGCTCGACCTCTGAAGACAAACGAAATACAAAACAAAAAGCGATTAAGAAGTTTTTCAGTTAAAAACAATTCTGATAATCCTGTGGGACAGGAAAGCCAAAATGATGACGGAATTATTTAATAAGGTGCGCACAGACACTATTTATATGCACGCAATACGAGAAGCTTATAATCTGGGTTGAACCCTCAGATAGTATATGGCCTGCGGGCAGGGGTGTCCCATACGCGGTTACCACCAGTACGTCGGTGAGTACTTTATATGTGCCAATATTTGGCAACCTGCTTCGTGTATATTTGTTCGTATTGGAAGCCTCTCGCTCATTCACGCACGAACCGGCAATTGACAAACACAGCCCTTCTACACCAGCTATACCAGAAATTGGGAGGAGGGGGGAGATATTCACGATACTCGTTTCAGGCTTGAGAATAGTTACCGAATATAAAGAAACTGGTCGTCGATGTACTTTCCAATGCGACGGTTATGCAGACGCATATCAGTATATTTCGATTTTATAGCCCTATCTGGCATAGCGAGAATGCTCTTTTCATCCTCTGTATGTTGCCTTCGAAAAGACTTAAGCTGCGACTGTAGTACACCAACAGAGGCACGTTGTATTTATGTCTGTGTAGAAGCGACCGGTTTTTTTATTAATGCGAAAGCATTAGTTGGCTCACTTTCAAGGTCATATGAGCAAAAAAATGTCCGCAAGAAACGGCGCCATGCGACGTCACGAGCCGACGAGTTACGCGATGGAGATAATGGCGTCACACAATTAATTAATGCAACTTAATGTAAATATGCAATGCTAAGACTAATTAGTATTATTATTGATGACATCATGTGAGTGCGACGTCATACCAGGTCACGTGACAGCGACGTAATGTGCCATCAAACCTCGTCACGTGACGACGCTGTAATATGACATCACACCTACTTACGTGACGGCGATGTAATTTCTCGTCATACCAGGCCCCCTTCCACCCCCTTCTACCCCCATTTCAAAATCCATATGGATCCCACATTACTACACATGCGCGCATGACGCATTACAAAGAGTGCCCACAACCCGGTCCACATTATTGACATGAGCAAATTGCCCAGCAGGTAAACGCGCCAGCTCCCATGTATGACATACTGCAAAGATCATGCAACGACACATGCCTTTGACTCTCGAGATGATGGCGATGATGATGATAACAGTGTATCCTTTTGAGCCCGGAGAAGCCTGATATACCGCTACCAAATTGAAAGTTGCCAGGATATTGATTAAATATTGTACATTAACTAGCAACCGAAGATAATTAATGTGCGGAAAAATACGAATACCTGCAGCTAATAATTAAGGATGATGATGTTGATGTTGCTGGCAGGTCAAGACCCTCCCCCGTTTCCGCCACTCTCCTCCAGGTGGCGATGGTAATGGTTCCGAAATCCTGGGAATTCTCCAATGACTCGGTGAACCCGCGGTATTTTGAAAGAAAGGGCCAGTTTACGTCTTCGAACACTGCGCCAACTATTAAAATCACACGGGTCAAAATAACTGGCATAGAGTGGGCAGCGTGAACGGCTCTCTCTGTCAAAAGCCCCATAGCTCTCCGCTCAAATTTTCCCGGAGCGAAATCTTTTTCCGAGCTCCCCCATCCCGGGGAAAAAGAAACCGCCTAAGGCCCGTTTCACATGCATGCGATTTTCGCCTGCGACAATGCGAATTCTGTTGGTCTGCGACTGGGGAGGGCCGTCGGTCTAGTCGCACACGGCTTGCGATCGAGTTCCGTCCGGTTGGAATTCAGTCGCAGCGTCGGTGTGTTCGCTCTGCGACTGACCATTGGGAAGCGCCGAGACGGCGTGCGACGTGCAGTCACGTGGGAACTGCTACCGCGGTGGAAGCAAAACTGTTTATCCTAATCAAAACATACGGAATAATGCCTTGCATCTAAAAATACGCTGGTCATAAAATCATCAACACATTCCGTATGACATTTCTGTCGCGTTTAATAATAGGTTGCCTATGCAAACACCAAGGAACCTTGCCGGTTCTTCCGACCGAATTCGATGTGTCAGTGTCGCATGTGAAAGCAGTGACCGAAAATCGCACTGCGGCCTCACCGACTACAGCGGATATTTTCGGTCCAGTCGCAGCATGTGAAACGGGCCTAAGTATACTCATACGCCTCAACAGAATTCTGGGTACCATTTCGTCAACCAGTCTGAGAGAAGCTGCTTTAAGTCAATCACTTGTTTTCCTTCAAAACTGGACTAATCAATGGTACGCCAGCATACTGGAAGTTTTTTACCCACGAGCACAGCACGAGCATTCTGCGAAGCCATTTAGGGTGAACGATGGGTCTCTGCAAAACAGTTAACAGGAAAGATAACGGATATTGCCTGGTCATCTGCAAGGCAGGCCGCCAACCTAAGTGATCCCATACAAGAAAAAAAAAACAGAATGATTAAAAACATACAAAAATCGCACACTAATGGTGTCTTCGACTGATCGCTCCCGCGATCCGGTTGGGATCTGGCAGAGTAGGAGCCGCTCTTGCTCTGAGCGCATAGCGAGACTAGTCAAGCCGAATGGTCCGCGAGTTTTCAGAGCGGAAGCGCAGGAGGCAGAAAGAGGACGTAACTTCTGGAACCATGACGCGGCATCGCTGCCGGTATGTCACCAGTAGCCGCACGTAAGGTCCCTTGATTAACTCTAGCCGCACGTGGTCGCACACAGTTTGCATCGCGGTCACCGCTTAGCCTGTATCGATCGCTACCCCGGCTTTCCGTCCCACGGGACGCTCATTTTTCGAACATCGCCTTGTGGATAGCACTGTCGTCCTCGTCTGAGCTGCTGCTGCAATCGCTGTTGTCATGCGACAGCAACAGAGACCACGTTCCTAGCGTATATGCTTATCCGGCCTTTCTTGAACATTTTGCCTCACACAGCGCGGCACCCGCAAAACACAACGCAGCAAGCGTGACTGCGTCAAAAGCCTACACTTGCTTCTGCCTACGCGTAGGGGACGCCGAGGCCTGGCACCGCATTCGCGAAGTGGCGGAAGTGGCTCTGTCACGTGGACTCATCTCGGAGCCGCTCCGAGAAAGTCGGAGCGCTCTGAGCTGGAGGGGAGCGCTCGGAAAGAACCAGCCGAATGTAGTCAGAGCGGCCCGTTTCGACCAGCCGAATGTGCGGACGCCTCTCAGAGCACTCTAGAGCGATCAAAAGCGACCAGTCGAAGACACCATAAGAACAGAAGCGAACAACAGTGTGCCCCATTAAACGTCATATTAGAAGGTTTGAAACAGCGACTCAGCAGCACAGCGCGAGCATGTAATCAGTTCCATTCACATATCTTCATTTAAAAAAAGGGAAAAGGAATCAGCTACCGCACCACCATAAATTCATTATAGATTTGAATTTTTTCGCCGCTGCAACATCGCTATGCTGGTGCGTTCGCCTCGTGTTGCGGTGTTTCGGCATAATAAGCGAATTTCCGAGAAGGAACAAGGAACAGGAGACCAAGGAGAGGTTATTCGGAAGAATAAAAAAGTGAAATGATATTTGCATCTGCTTGCATTACGGAGCGGTAATATGCGGCACTAGTGTAAGATTCGAAAGGGCAAGTCAACGATCAAAAGCTTCGACGGTGTTATACAGGTTTTTCTGGCTTCGTGCTTTTTTAATAAAATCAGCAGGTGTCCTTGTTAGGAATCATTTGAATCACTTTCTCGCCTGTGCCGACTATTCCAGTTTCTGTTGTCAGCATGTAATGTACAGCAGGATCGCCTTTATTCGACTGCAAGGCAAGAACAGTCTTGCTTCGTGTTCATACGTGCTTATTGGACTGAACTTATTTGTTTGCGGCATCAAACAAAGCTACCGCGGGTCAACGTGAGTTACGTGCTTTGCGCGCTCCCAGGAGTTTGAGCCGACCGGCAGGCAGCCGGGTACTACGCCAGCGGGCAAGGGGGAGGAAGAGTGGCGTGCTGTGGCAGCAACATTCTTTCCGGGAAGACCAGAGGGGTGCGTCTTCCTGTATAGGCTCGGACGGAACGGACACCACGGCGCATCACCGGAAGCTAAGACGGAACTGTGGCATCCTGTTGTCCAAAGAGGGAAAACAGAACACCAGGCGTCATTGCATGAACATTGCGGTGATGCGCTGCAACTCCGCTTCGGAAGCGGCGCTCGTCGGAGTAAGACGTGGGAGCTGGAAAAAGTCTCGACCTCACTCAACCTCAAACTCACGCGTGAGGTTGAGTTCTGATTTGCTGACCTCACTCACAAAATTTCGAGCCGTCGCCGACCTCACCTCACGACATGAGGTTGAGGTCATTTTGAGGCTGAGGTCGAAACCTCATGAGGTTGCCAACCTCTGGTTGACATACCCGCGAGCTAACTCGCCCGCTGCCTCGTTGCCCGTCATGTCCCTGAACCCATACTATACTATGTTTAGTGTTTGTTATGTGTCATCTCGTTGTTGTAGAATACGATTGACGATCCTGCCTCTTGTTTAGGTTCTGCACGCTTGCTTGGAGTCCGTCACTATAGTGAGGTTCTGCCCTGTTGCGGTGCCGTACGCTACTTCCAGAGCGATTCTTCAGCTGCCTCTATGTTTGGGTTGTTTACCGTTGCACTGGTTATTTCCTTCCCTCCTTCGTCTGTTACAACGGCGATCGTTTTACGTTGGTACCGGTATACTTTGCTGCGTCCGTGCAGACTATACGCTAAGGGGTTGTTGCTGAATTCCCCTTGTGAGTGCTCGGACTCTGGTCTGTCTTCTTTCATGATGTATATTGAGGTCCATGTGTTTCGGCATGGTTCTTACCCAGATGTATTGTTTCTCTCTGTATCCTTTATATGTTACTGGTCTTTTTGTGTGCCAATGAGCAGCCCTAATTTCTGCATTAGGTGCCTTCCCGTCCTTGTTTTCAAGAGACTGTCTAGTTGTACGATACGTTACGCTTTTCGTAGTTCGTAGGAACTCTTAGATACTCCGAGTGCCATTAGCTTTTCATTTGCTGTTGACATCCGAAGTTTGAGCGCCGTTTTGTGCGCTTTGCGTAGTACAGTGTCGATTAGTAGAATCTCTTGCTTGTTTAGTTCGTGGTACGGGAGGCTGTACCTTGCCTTGCTCGTGACAAGGCTGTCTAAGAGACTTAGAGTGTCTTGCTCTCTCATTCCCTTCTTTTTTCTGTTGACTCTTCGCACGATTCTGGCGACTTGCTCTGTTTGCTAGAGCGGCCTGTGTTTTGCAGCCACATTCCATGTATGCTGAGTTCCGTTTTCTCAGGTATGGTCTCGTTTCCGAGTTTCAGGTCGATTTGAGAGTCGCATTTTCTTGCGCCTTGTTTGATCCGTACGTATTCTGATTTTTATGCTGAGCACCGGCGATGCCGACGTCATCGGAAAATGGTAGACCAGGTTGACAGGTCAGCCGTGACGTCATGGTGAATTCCAGAGCTGGTGCCGAACCGAGACCAGTACCGCCGGTACTAAATCTTTCGTAATTAATTATTTGCGTGGCGCACTGCTGGCCTGAGCTCATTTTCATGATTACTAGGCGCGTAGGCCTCTTTTACGGCAAAAAAAAAAAGCGGACATGCAGAAAGCCGTTGTTAGCGTTGCTGCGTACGGCCCGTTGGGAATGCTATAGTAAGATACAACCTAAAAAAACAGCAGTTGCTAACACTGGGCCATGGTCCGCGGCGTATTGTATTACTCCGCTGGCACACCGTAATAGTAATCTAAATCAACTTTCAATCTTTGACTATAATAAACAAGCCAGGTATCAAAATTCTAGTCCCTATAATTTTTTTCCTTGTGATTAGTTTTTTACTTAGGTAACAAGAAAAGTTCTAACAATGGTCTACTTTTTTGTCGCGGAGGAAATCTGTGCGGCGGTCGTGATGTGGGCGGAGCTTCGCTGCAGACTTAAGTTGTATACGACTATAGAGTTCGGACATTTTTAAAGGGCTACTAGCACTGGGAAATTTTGAGGTGCTCGATATTTCGTAATTTAAGTCGTGAGTGTCAAGCCAGGACGAGTCTACGGTGAGGTCGAGAGTAAAGTTATGATAGTCGTGGAGAGCAAAAAAAAAAAAAAAAGACAGACGGACGATTTAGCGTGGTTAGGCAAGTGCGCGTTCGGTGCGCTAGCACTTCGGTTCCGGTTCGAGGCTCAGTTTTCAAGGTCAAGCAGGCAGAAGTATTTATCCCTCCTTAGGATACGCGGATTTCATTGGACAACGACTACGCAGTCTATCAAAGAACTTCAAAAGCTCCACGCACTACTGTCTAGAGAGAGAGAGAGAGAGAGAGAGGGACTCTTTAATGAAGAAACAGAGAATTTAGCCGGCGTTTCAATATCGCTGGCATGCTACTCTGCGTAGGGAGGGGAATTTGGGAGATAAAGACTGAAGGAGAGCAGCGTGGAAGAGGTGGAAAAAAAACGAAGATAAAATGCAGCCTTGAAATGGGTACTAAGGATGCAGTGGCGAGTATTGATGTAACCTATGGAATGATGGAGTGCATAGTTCGACGAATGGGCTGACGAAGTTCACTGCAAGAAGAATGCAAGGTAACCTGCAAGTGAATTTACAGCTTATCGAGATGTCCAATGTCTTTTAAATATGTAAAAAGAAAGTTCATTGCAGGTCTCTGTTGCCTGAAGCAGGCTAAGGGGCCTAAAACTTTGTCCATTGTTAGGGGCACTGGGCAGAGCTTCTGCATGCAATGTTCATAGTACGCACGCTCGTTAGCATACGCAGGGCACTCAAGCAGGATATGTTCCACAGTTTCTATCGAAGCACAGTTGTCACAATGCGGACTGTTCATTTGTCCAAAACGGTATCGCAGGCCATTTGTATATGCAGCATTCAGACGAAGCCGGTGATAAAGTGTTTCGAGTTGTCGAGGAATTCTGGGTGAGAGTCTTGATCTAAGATGTGGGTCGATTGAGTGAAGAAATTGGTACTGATGTGTCGGCAAACTCCAAAGCCGATACGTTTCTTCGTACGCAAAACTTTTAGCCATTTGGGACGCATCAGATTTCGTGAGAAAACTTCGAATGTATCTCTGATGTTGATGGCCCTTACGGGCCGCTTCATCTGCTTTTTCATTAGCCATAATGCCACAGTGAGCAGGTACCCACTGAAATGTTATGCAGTGGCCTGCGGCAATAGCTAAATGATGGATATACCCAATGTCTAGGGAAACTGGCTGGTGATTCGTTTTCTTCACCAGGTTGGCCAGGATCTGCAGAGATGCTTTTGAATCGGTGAAGATAACCCAACGGCCGGCGGTTCGGCGCAGGATGTAAGAAACAGCTTCCTTAATGCCGTGAAGCTCAGCTGTTGTAGAGGAGGTCCTCCGCTGCAGCCGGTAAGAAAGGGCATGGCCTGTTGGGGGCACATAAAGGCCACAAGAAGAAGTTTCTTTAGTAGTTGAACCATCGGTGAAGATATGGGTGTGCTGCGTATATTCTTCGATTAAGTAGGCGAGAGTAGCTTGCAGAAGTGCTGCCTGTGGCATGCGGCTCTTTGCATTCACACCTGGAACAGACTTCTTCGCCTTTAGAGGAGAGAGTGTCCATGGAGGAAAGGCCAGAGGTAGTAGTTTCTGAGGCTGATTAATAGTAGGAAGGGGCAGGAGCTGCACTGCCTGGCCAAAGCTAGAGTTGCTGTGAGTTAGGTGGACACGGTGTAGGAAGTGCTTCTTCCCTTGCAGGACATGGCGGAGATGGGTACGTATAGTTTCCTGGGCGGCAATTACCTCTAGTGGGAGACATCCTGCCTCCGCTACTGTTCCTGATGCAGAGGAACCCTTTGGGAGGCCAAGACATATTCGCAGGCAGTTGTTCCGTGCGGCATTGAGAGTCTTATTGCTTGATGTAGATAATCTTTGAAGCACTGGTAGACAGTAGCGCAAGGTTCCTTCAACGTAGGCTTTTTCAAGCAGAAGCATTGATCGGCAGTTGATACCCCACCTTGTTCCCGCCATAAACCTGAACACTTGCCATGCTGCAGTAATCCTCGCGCGGAGTTTTTTGATCTGAGGTGACCATGACAGATTATAGTCGATTACAACACCCAGGAATCGCTGAGATCGTACATATGGCAGCGATCGTCCGCCTATGAGCAGCGGATATCGGGTCATCGTTTTTCTTGTAAACGCCATTGCAACACTCTTTTCTGGCGAGAGACGAAGACCTCTGGAAGCCAGATACATCGAAATGTGCAATAGTGCTCTCTGAAGACGTTGCTGGGTAATATAGCGCGAACGTGACGCGGTCCAGATGCAGATATCATCAGCATAAATTGTAATGCGGACCCCTCGCGGAAGGTGTCTTCTTATGTGAATAAGGACAATATTGAACAGGAGAGGGCTGAGCACCGCTCCCTGTGGTACGCCCCTCTCCACAGCGTGAAAGCGTGTTGGACCGTTTGGAGTGGTAATAAAAATTTGTCGTTCTTTTAAATAATGCCCAATCCACTTGTATAGCCTTCCTCTAAGGCCAAGACTGCCAAAGGCTGCGAGAATTGCATGATGAAAGACGGAGTCAAAAGCAGCCTTGATGTCTAGGAAAACGGCTGTTGGGATGTACCCAGCATGAAGGTACTCCTCAATATATAGTGGGATACAAATTGAAAAAGCGGCACTTAACAATGGACCACGTGGTTTTGTGTAACTCCACTGACCAACTACAACATTAAACTAAATCAGCTTTCTAATGTTTGACTGCGTTAAACAAGCCAAATGCATCAAAATTAATGAGCTTGCAATTGCGTCTTTCGATTCGCTTCCTCTTTAGGCAACGTGAAAAGCTTCCACAAACGACTACTTTTTTTTTTCGTGGGAGGATTCTGTGTGGATGTCCTAAATGACTAGACTTAATCTGTATACGCGACTAGTACTGAGCTTATCTCCAACGAGCTTTGGAGCCTGCACTACTGAAGGTTGCGTTTCAAAACTGGCTCTTTAATTTTTCTGGCTCCTCCCGGCCGAAAAGTAGATTAGCTTCGTCAACGTCCAGCGCAAAGAACGAGGCAAACCGTGTCTCCGTAGTGTGCCGTCTGAGCCGTTCCCAAGTTTTATCCGCGATAAGGTGGCGGCGTCCTTGAACGTCACCCACTGGAACTCGATGACAGATGATCAAAAGTAGCTAGCGATAAGTTCGCAGTGGCCCTCGAAGGTCGCTGCAGCAAGCCATACAACATCAGGATGCCGCCCCATTTCACGTTGTCGCGACCATCCACTGGTTTACCTGATACATTAGCGTCGCCGCGTTAAAATGGTTTAATGTGGCGTGCCCTCAATGCTAATCAGACCAAAGAAACAGCTTCACTGATGAAATGTAACGATAGCCGACACCGAAGACAGCACCGCTGGCGTCACATGGAAGATGACTTCAATACGGAGACGGCGACAGGCGCAAGCAGGACCTGTCCGCAGGGTCTATAAGCACCGAAACGCTCCGCTTCCTGCCATAAGCAAACTACAACGGCAAAGGCGGCGCCGATCGATGGATGGATGGAGGGATAAGGCTGAACCCTGCGCCCACCTTATGCCTGCGAACTTCTTAATCTGATCCGCCCACCTAACTCTCTGCCGCCCCTGATACGCCTGCCTTATCTTGAAATCCACTCCGTAACCCCTAAGAACCAGCGGTTATGTTACCTTCGCGTTACATGTCCTGTCCCAGCCCGTTTCTTCCTCTTGATCTAGAATGGGGTCATCATTAGCCCACGTTTGTTCCCTCACCCACTCTGCCCACTTCCGGTCTCTTAACGTTACACCAGTCATTCTTTCCGTGGCTCGCTGCGTAGTCGTTAACTTAAGGTGAACCCTTTTTGTTAGCATCAATCGCATCGCATGGCCATGCGGCGGGTTTTATACCCTCATGTGTCCCTAATTTCCCAACTGGGGAATCTGGGCACTGGATGAGTGTCCAGCAAGGGATCCCTCGGGCAGACTTGGGCTGCCGCCCACCGCACAGTATGCCCCTCGCAGCGGATCTGGTGGTTATGATGATGTTGCCACCGTGATGCAGCAGCGACGGTGATTCACCATCAGCCCAGTAAAATTCGCTGAAACCCAGCCCCATTTCCAGGACTTCCGAGGAACTCTTCTATCCGCAGGTAGCGTTGGGAAAAAGACGACTCCCTGCCGCTGCTGCTCAGTACTGGGGCCTTCGTCTCCCCGCTGCCGTCCCAATGACTCGGTCCTGCGCTATTTCCAGCGCCCCGTGGCCTGCAGGCGACGGAATCTTTTTTGCCGAGACAAAAGGGATCCGGCGTGCAGCCGTCGCGAGGATGTCGGCTTTGTAGACAGCTCACGGATGCCGCGTGATCCGGCCCGCGTTGCTAGAAGCACGATGATAACAGCTGCCTGATCTACTGGACCGATACACTACAGTCTCTATAGTAACGGTGCTCACAGGCGCCATGCTATCAATGAAATAATACGGCACTGATTGCGATGACCACCCGTTGATCATACGTGCCACCGACAGGCAAAAAAGAACGGCAAAAATATTACTGTATTACCGAAGCAAGCGGACAGGTCTGCAGCAGCTGCATGCTGTATCCAAGAGCACAAACGCACACACATGCTTCTTTGTAACTTTCGTGAGTTGCAGAAAAAAGAAACCATTTATTTCCTGGTGGCTTCCAAACAATAGAATACTTCCAGACAAACAGTTGTTGCGTTTACGTATCATAACACTTTTTTTACATGCAATTTTGTCCCCAGAGACAATGCACTCCGAAATCGCTGTTCCAGCACGCTGTCCGGAACCTATGTTGCTCTCGCGTCGCCTTCGCATTCCTGTCGACCGCCCGCCACTCTTGAGCCTGTCGTCCCCTTCCCTATTTTTCCTTTCTCCACTCCCGCCGAGTGAACGGCGGCGGAGACCAGGCACGAAGGTAGTGAAGGCAAAACGACTCCGAAAGGCGCCGTTGAAAGGGCAGCGGAGCGCTTTTCTGCGTCCTTCCCTCGCTCGCCAATCCGCGCGCAGCCCAAACCGTACCCGAGCAAAGACGCCGTTCACGCAGCCGACGAGAGAGGGCGCTACGTGGAGCAGGGGAAGAAAGAAAGAAAGCAGACAGACGTGCGAGGTCGCCGATAAGCCCGGCTCTACGGTCTTTCCCTCCCTCTTCGCAACCGCTCTCGCTCTTCGAACACCGGTACAGCCCCATCCCTGTTCGCTTTCCGTATTCGTGAGAACAGTGGGGCGGCCGCGGCGACCAGCGCACCGATCTTTTGCCGTTTGGACAGGACGAAGGGACACCGGCTGTCAACGGTCTGCTTGCGCCGACAACGACGCGACCGCCGAGCGGGCGAGCGACGCAGCCGCTGTCTTCTCCGCCTTTTGTGCCGCGAGCATGTAGGCAGCGACACGCCGAGCGAAGCTAAGCAGCGGCCTCGCTGCCTGCGCCGGGTGACGGTACTTTTGTCGCGACCACCGGTTGCATCTTCTGCAGGGTTGCCCCGTGTGTGCCGTGCCCCGAATTCGTCGTGTCCGTGGCGTCGGAGTCGCCGGCGCTGTCAGCGCTGCGTCGACGTCCCCCGCCGACAACAACCGAACGTGCTTCGGCGTCTACGCACGAGGGGAGAGTGCACGCGGCTCGCGCGCACGAGATTCGCCGAGAGATCACAGACGCATGCACACGCTAGTTTCGACGTTCGGTTGCCAACTGCGCTTCTTTCGCAAGCGTTCGGATAACGTCGCCGTGAACGCGTGATTGTGGGCGCCTTCTGCGCCGCAAGGATTTTTGACATTATCCCGACGTGAGTGTGTCGTCGCCGTCTGTTTTGGTGACAACGCCGGAACGATACGCCCTGTGCTACCTTGTGTCATCGAAGCGGCGCTCCTTTCAAACAAGTGTTAACATCGAACGCGCCGTCCAAACTGTCACCGGCGTTGTGCGTGTGCTTGCTTTGTGTGGAACGCTCGTGAACTTAACGACCTTCTGCCTGCCTCGCCGATTTAAATTCAGCTAGCCTCTCCGTATTCCTCAGTGCCTCGATCGAGTGACAGCGTTCGGCAAGTGTCCCCCGCGTCTCGCTAAGCGAGCATCCTCCGTTCGACAGATCCCGGACTCGGGCTTCCTGCTTATGCATAAATCGGGATCACATGCTTCAAACAAAGCTCACGAGCAAGGGGGAGAGCCTCGCCTTGAGAAGGTGCCGGACTTACCGCCACACCACAGGGCCACTGGTAAGACAGAATCGAGACGTGGTCATAAATCCGGGGGCGACAGCGGCTGTGTGACGCGTTCGGTGCAGTATGTGTGCGGCGGCGTGGTGAGGCGAGCGGTGCTGAAGGTGGCAGTGATTCGAATACCTCTTCTGGAGCAGATCCTCGACACGGCAGTGTCTTCTGAAATGCTGCCGGGCGTCGCCGAGGCCAAGCAGCCTGGATCGAAACCAGTGGCGCCGAAAGACTCCGAAGAGGCGCCCGCCGATGCGAAACTCTTCCCGGTGAGTGTGTCGCGGCCCAACGCGCCCCTTCCCTGCAAAGCGGGACTGGAGTGCAAGAGGCTGCTGCGCAAAACCTCGGAGCGGGACAGACTGCAAGCTGTGCAAAAGCGTGGCAATGAGGTGGGCTGCGACAATGTTCCACTGGATGATTGTGGTGATGAGTCTTCCAATAACATGAAAAGCGATCTCAGCAGTGGGGCGAGTAGGCCACAACATCCCCCGCACAAGAAGAGATGCAGGGCTGTGCTGTTAGAAGACTATGACGACGTCTCGGATACACCACTAGAAGAGTACAGCGGCGATGTGCCTGGAAAGCATGCGTGTCACTCGGCATCTCTTAGCAAGGTCACACATGGAAAAGCCACAGCAACGGCTCCCAGACCAGCCGATGAGCCAAAGCTTAAAGGTAGTGCAGGCCAAGGAGAACACTCTAATAAAGGTCACCACCTCTCACTGAATAAGGATGAAAAGCAGAGACATCCCGAAACATTCAAGTCTGCCCGACCAGAAAAACTCATGTCCAGTGCAACTGTAGAGCCACAGCCCAATGGAACCAAAGCATGTGCTGTCACAACTACGAAGCCCAACAGCAAATCAAGTCTTGCCTTGGCTACAGGCAAGAACGTGATTGAGAAGGCACTGAAGCGACCTGGAACACCATGCAAAAATGAAGGTGCAAAAGTAGTTAAATTAGACTTGGGTACTGAAAATAGTACAGCCAAGTCATGTGTCAGCACAGTCAAGAAAAGCAGCAGCCAATCATCATCTATGAATGTGCCCCCTAACAAATCGGTGAGGTGTCAGTGTCCAGTGTCCCATGCAAACAAGGGCCCAAAAAAGCATGCAGCTACTTCTGACAACCATTGTGCCACAAAAGAAGCTCCAGGACTTAAATCAACAGCTGGCACGATTCCTGGTAAAGTAGGGATAGCCGGTGATGATATCCACAAAGCCCGAGGAGACAGCAGCTTATCAGTAGCCAAAAAGGCACTGCCAGACAAACTTCTGAAGAAACCACAGTCCTCTGCCAGGGGCAGCTCTCACATGTCTGCTAGCAACCTGAGTGTTTCAGAAAAGTGTCTTCCAGTTAGCACACAGAAGACCACTAACGACAGACCAGAAACAAAAGCTGGCAGTACCACTGGCCATCACAAAGCAGGCTCATCGGCCACAAAGAATGCATTGCCAAGCAGACTGGCGCAAAAGCCAGAGTTGTGCATTAAGAGCAGCTCTGCAAGCAACCAAAGCGACTCTGCACAGCCTGTTCCTTCA
This sequence comes from Amblyomma americanum, assembly GCF_052857255.1. NCBI lineage: Eukaryota > Metazoa > Arthropoda > Arachnida > Ixodida > Ixodidae > Amblyomma > Amblyomma americanum. The sequence goes on along the minus strand of NC_135499.1, from coordinate 101,216,719 downwards.
TCCAGTTCAAAGACTGGTAAGGATGCGGAACAGTCAAAGTCTGGCTGTGGTCCCAACACTACTCAGCACAACACCAGCCCATCAGTCACTAAAAAGGTGTTGCCGAAAATTCCAAAGAAACCAGTGTCCTCTGACATGTCAGCTAAGAGTGACGCAAGCACTTCGAAACAAGGGGGACCCTCAAAAGCTCCTACATCCACTCCGAAGTGTGTTAAGCATGCAGGAAAACCAAAGGCTGTCTGCAGTTGTGGCACTGACTTGCAAGACAATGGCCCAGCGGTGTCCAAGCAGGCACCACCACCAAATAAAATGGTGAAGAGACCAGTGCCGTGCACCAAGAGCTCGGACATTTCTGCAAGCAAGCCCAGCCACGTAAGCATCTCTAAAAAAATCCTTACCTTCTCTTCAAAAGGAGATAAGGGTCCAGTGCCAAGCATACCAGCTACGAAACCTGCACCCTGTATGAATAGTAACGCTTCAAAGGCGGCGTCCACACCAGAAAAGACTGCAAAGATGGACAAAGCATTTCAGTCCGATCTCCAAACTAAGCACAAAAAGTGCAGTGACGGACATTCCGGAACGTTTGAGAAAGAACAAGTTGCAGATAACACAGCTGCCCGCGGTGACAAAACGAAACAAGGTTGCAAGCCGAACAAGGTGACTGCCGGAAAACAATTCAAGAGCACAGCACCGGATACATGTGCTGCCACTGTTGAAGTGAAGATAAGCCGCAGCAAGCTTACGAGCCACCCTAACACCCTAACCCCCTCTGCCAGTCTTGTCAGCTCGGCTGAATCTCAAATGTCAGAGCAAACCAAGCAGCAGCCATCGAAATTGCCTAAGAGGGTGGCATCATTGGAGCAAACTGACTGCTCCGTCGGAAGCTTTCCAGAGTCTGGCAGTTCCCTGCCCAAGGCGTGTGATGTGAACCTCCCAAATGGGCGCCAGGCGTCAGTTCCGCCCGAGGCAACCACACAAGCAGAGGCCACTGTTCCAGATTCATGTGAAAGAATTTGTGGGACCACGGAAATGCCAACAGAGGGAACCACTTGTTTAGAGAAGGAAGCTCAAGCTAGTGAACAGCCTGTAAGGAATGTCGCAGACAGCATCACGGAAAGTGCGTTGGGCAGTAATGGATGCACACCCAAGAACACAGGCACATCTCAAAACACTTGCACATCCAAAATGTGGGAGCCCTCGACTGAAGTCAGGAAAGTAGTTGCAGATATCGTTGTGGAAGTTGCCAAAAATTTGACAGACCTTGCTGACATTGGTGCAGAGGTGGAATGCAGCAATGACAGTGTTCATGAAAATAGAGTGACAATTCGTCTAGAAGATCAAGTAAGCTTGCCACAAGACTCAAGTAACATGACAGACGTGCTGACTACCAGTGCAGAGACTAATGCTGGCTGCTCAAGTAGGCCTGAATTCCCGACGAATGCAAATAAACATACTCTTCTTGATCATGCTTCGGAAGAGCTTAATAAAGATGCCGCAGATTTGTTTTGCAAGCTAGATGATATGAAAAGTGAACAACAGGTCTCTTTGGCAAGTGGCAGCACAGTGGCTTTGACATCCAAGCAAACAAGCATTCTGTCGAAAGAGAAGGAACAGTGTAGCATTTCATTGGAAGATGGGCCGGCTAGCGAAATGTCACCTACCACTGGTGACTGTGACAAGGCCAACAACGCGCTACCCGAAAGCTCCTGCTTCCAAGACCCAACAGGCAAAGAAGACCCAGCAGCAAATGACCATTTCAGTGCTGCCACACACAGTGGCAGGAGCGCATTAAGTCCTGATGAGCAAAGTCATCGGGAATCTCTGACCCTTTCATCACAAAGAGCAGGGAGCAGAGCCACAACCGTTATGGAAGAAATTCGTGACAGCGAGTCTATTTCAGTGTGCGAAGACAACAGAGTGGATGAGGCAGCTGTGTCGCAAGAGCTTATTGCTTCTGAATCTGCTGTCAACACTGTCAGAAGCAATAATGCTAGCACGTGTGAAAGTAATGATGATAGCAACTGCCAGGTGGAACGTGACAGTGTGAATGATGCCCTTCAAGGAGAGGACACTGATAACACAGATGTGTCCATTTCACAAAAATTGGTTGGTGGTGAAGCTCCTGATGAGACTAATGATAATGGTTCTAATGCTTGTGTAGCTGACAAGTCTAGTGAGCAGCAAGCGAAACAGCTAGGCACAGGTGTTTCTCACGGTACAGAGGGTGATGACACATCTGAAGCCATGGACGTTGATAACAGTGTGCCCAATGAAAGCATCCACAGCCAAATGGACGAGCCGAGGAGTCTTCCAGAAGAGTTTCAAAAACACAGTGGCACTGCACCCAGCAGGAATGGCGTGTGTGACCTAAACAGTTCCACAGAAACATCGGACACCCTTTCGCTGCCTTCGGACGATTCTGTTGCAAGCGCTTCCCAACCCAGCATCATCGCTGAAGGTGTCCCGAAGACATCGAGCAGTTCCAAAAAGAGGAAGAGAAACCGAAGTGCAGGCACTAACACTTCGCTGTGCTCGTCATGGGTCTTCTCCCGCAGCAAGAGAGGCAAGCGACGGCGCAAGGACAAGCAGCACGGTAAAAGCAGCGCCGAGAACTCCAGCACTTCCGCTTTGGCCTCTGAGCTACCCGAGGCAGTGGCCACAAACACCAGCACAGCTGAGGGTGTCCTTACACAGGACGTCCACAAACCGATAGCAATTCCCCAAATTAAGCAAGAACCACCTGTGGTCAACACTTGCAAAATGATCAGCGATGTTACTGTGCTACCCGAGGCAGCGGCCACAAACACCAGCACAGTTGAGGGCGTCCTTACACAGGGCATCCACAGACTGGAAGCAGTTCCCCAAATTAAGCAAGAACCACCTGCTGTTAACACTTGCAAAACGCTCATCAGCAGCGATGTCAGGAATCCTCCCTGTGCCAGCGCAGTTCATCCGGGGAGTGCAAGAGATCCAAGGACAATTTTGTACAAGAAGCCCCTGACACCCTCTCCCGCAGCTCCTCCGCATGCGACGACCAGCAGCTCCGTGGAGGCGGCCTTGCTGGAACTTGACATGTACACAGGGCTCAGCATCCTGGATGTGTGTGGCTCTGCCAGCGTGGTATACTTGAAGGAGCTGACGGCGCAGGTCATGAACCACACCATCACCAAGAACGATGCTTTGAATGAGATCGCACGATCTGTGCGCAACACGGTCGTTGAGGAGTACTTCAAGGGCCAGCGTGCAGTCAAGACCCTCAATCTGTTGTCCAAGATACCGTTCTCATTTGAACCTACAAAAGTGCCCAAGATACGGAAGCTCACTCAAGCTGTGGTGGAGAAATCTGAGTAGTGCCCCAGGCTTCAGTTGTGATGGATTTTTGCCATGGCAGTGGACTTTGTGATGAACACTCTACAATTGTAGCAGCTATCTCCACTGCAGCAGTGTACGGCAGCATTACTGTCGGCCCAAGTGCCTTGTGTGTGCTGTGTGACAGTTGTGCATGTTTTTGAGTCATGGCAGTTGTGCGAGTGCGTTTTTTTCGGACACCGAAAGTACCAAAGATTGCTGTTATGATTGTTAAGTGCCTGTCTGTTTTGTCTACATAAACTGATGTAAGGTTTGTTACATCACACCATCAAGTATCCCTAATGGCAACGAGCACGGAAACGGTTGTTGTTCCTAAAGCAGCTAACTGAAGTGATGTTAGCCTAGCTTTCTGATTTCATTTGTGGTACAACTTTACACATGTGCCCCCGATATTGACATGAAACTGTTTGTGGAAATATTTCTTGTTTGTCATACTTGTTTTACATGTTTCGCTACCCTTTCTTTTCCCTTTCAGCACAAGTTTGTGAGGAATCCATTTTCTTTTCTGCTTGAGGCATAATAGAGAATTGTACCTCAGTACTAGGGCTTCAACTGGCTCCTGGCCTGAGAGACTGCTCTGTGAGGACGAGTTTGTTGCAGAGAGTGCAATCCATTGCAGACTGGATTGCACGTGCCGCAGTTTCGGAGCATGCCATATACTCAGAAGCTGTGGTCTCTTATTTTGTAATAGAGGGTGATCTCAAAATGCTTCTTCTCAGGGATGTTCACTTAAAAATAATAATAATAAATATGCACAATGCTCTTGTAACTTGTGAGCCGACATCTGTGAACGCACTGCTTTTGCTGTGTCTTCTTGAAGTGCAGCAGAACATTCCAGTCATGCAAATATAGGAGAGAAATCTGATGGCCACCAATTGCATAATTCTCTTGAGCTGCTTCTTGCACATTGCTAGTATTGCCAGGGCTAGTTGGCCTTAAGTCGCAGAGGAAAATGGCAAAAATGGAAGGGCACGGCTTGTGCCCAAATCCCTCCCTGCACATCCTTGCCTTTTTCCAGTGGTAAATTTTCTTTGCCTGTTCCTTGTTCATTCACTCATGTACATCATTTTTCTTGTGAATGTCATTAAATTCATTTTGACTGACTGTCTTCCCTTTGTACGGGGTGCAGGATACTAGTGTGTCAAGCACCCTTGGCAAATGACTTCCATCGCCTTGCAGGAAATACCAGCAGCACTTGCAAGCATAAAAATGGGTCGTACAGTTAGTAACATGTTTGTGTCGTGCGGAGATACCTAGCCATGTCATGTCGAAGGCCACTGCCATGCTCTTGCATGCAACGCTCAAGTGGAGCCCCTCGATCTGGGAAAGCAGACACACTCTTTGACATCTTTGCTGCCATTTCCCTAGCTCGTCGAGTTCTCCCTCACCTCTTCAATAACATTGAAGCATGCCTCCAAACCTCTAGCTTCTCCGCGCACACAAGGCTGCTGCTAAAAGGTAAGGCTTTGCAGGGGGGGCTGGTCCCTGCTATTTTGTTCGAGCGTGCAACACATTTTGGATGACTGTTCAGTAAACATGGATTGCCATTCAGAATTTGCCTACACCTAGTAAATACGTAATTTATTTTCTCTCTCCATGTTTTAGTTTTGACAACTAAATGGTGGCTTTGACGTAACGGAAGACGTTGAAGTCACTTTGATTTCATATCATTTATTAACACCCTCGGGGCCGTTTGGCAATACAGAATGGAGTGATTAAAAAGATAATGCATTAAACAAAAGCAAGCAATGCAACAAAAAATAAAAAATGCAAGTTAGGCACCTGAGGCATGCAAACGTGGCAATACTGGCTGTTTGCTCATTTGTTGCCATTGCAGCGTTGAAGCACACTGGTGCGAGACCTGGAGTGAAAGAAACTACAGAAAATGTTTACTGCATTTCAATCGGTGCGAGAGCATGGATGAGCAGGCAGTGCAGCTGACGGAGCAGGGTTTTGACACACCCTGCTTTGTTGCTAGATAAAAACTGGCCACAATACACACTGCCTCAGTTTGTGTTCACATAGTACCTGTTGTCAAGATTTGCTGTCTTGCTTGCGTTGAAATTTTCAGGCTGCTCCACCTGTTTGCTTCGACCATACGCTGCCGCAATATGCAAAGAACGACTGCCAGTGTGCTAAATGGTCTCCTGGAAGAATACCTGTTCCAGTATCCGAGCCTTTCAGTTATTTTCACAGATGCCTCTCAACATAGTGATAAAGCAGCAGTAGGTGTTTATTCCCACGAACTAGGTTGTAATTATTCTACCCGAGTCCCAGGTTATACGCCAGTTTTTGCTGCTGAGTTTCTCGCTACCGGTTTGGTCCTTCAAAAAGTTCCCCACTATATTTCTCATGCAATCATTCTTTTGGACAATCTCGCAGTCTTGGCAGTGCTTGAAAGCTCAAGGACTAGTTTATTGTACCGATCCATAACGTACTTTGTGCCCCTTCATGTGCAAGAAGTGCGTTTTCTGTGGATTCCAGGGCACTGTGGCATTACTTCAAACACGATGATCGATTGCTTAGCGAAATCGGCCATCAATGGGCCTGCTGGCCACGTCGTTTCAAACCTTACTCTGCTGACCACGTTCCGTCCTGAACGGTTCTAAATGCACCTGAGCCATGAGTCCATCCTTGCTACAGCAGACTTTCAACACTTAAAATTCCCATGGAATGTTCTTTCATGTGCTTCAAGGCAATGCGAGAATTTCATGGTGCTGCTGCGCTCCAGGATTCCTTGTCTCAATCTTTATTTATGCCATTCTGGTTTCACGCCGCCGAATCTATGTGCGCCATGTGGGGACGTTGAATTGAATCCTTAGACCATTTCATCCTTTCCTGCCAGTGGTTTGCACGGCAGAGAATTCGGTATTTGCAAATTCCCCTGGCTCAATTAGGGCTGCCGTTTACTCTCCCTGTCCTCTCCTTCTGTGCAATCGTCAAAGGGCATGCCTTTAAGCTGGTGTGTGAGCTTCTTCAGAGGTATTTTTATCAAGACTGGGAGATTTTTATGTTAAATGTTCTTTCCCTTTACTTTTCTTCCATTAAAATTCGTTATTCGT